>NC_142770.1:20942494-21227494 GCF_988280905.1 Pimephales promelas | reverse complement strand
ACTGACCCATAATATATATATATATATATATATATATATATATATATATATATATAAACAAATACATTTTGCACAAATAAATAAACTAAAATGTTTAGAAAAGTATGACAGTTTACTGAGAATGAAAATGAGTAAATAAATGACAAAGTAATGTAAATGACTAAATGAAAAAAAACTGAAAATTGCATAGAAAATCTATTTATTTTGTATATAACTCTAAAAATGACATTTTATTTTATAGTATGATCATGGTCATTTGTTTATAATGTATTATTATTAATTATAAGGACTATCATAAATAAATAAATATTTTGCAATATTCTCCATACTCTAAAATAAAGTTAAATACATCATTTAATTGTTAAAGTATGTTGTAATAACAATATTGTCAATAATAATACATGTTATTAAATAAACTAAAATATGTTTAATTAATAAAATATTAAATACATGTTGAAATGTCCTACTTTTAAAATACAATTGATTTATGTAAATGTTTTAGTATAGAGTTAAGTGAGTATAATTGTAAATGTATAGTGATTAAGTGCAAAAAGCTTAATTCAATCATAATATGTATTATGACAGGAACCGCACAGACATCGGCATTTGGTGAATTTCCACATTGACCCAAACTGAGAAGACAGTGGCTGACAGGAATCAAATATAAAGACTTTGGTTCTCACAATAACTGGTTACGGTTGCGAATTCATCGACTTTCTATGACTTTTACAAGCCGCTGAGCTGATCGTACACACTCATCTGAGAGAAAGTGCAGATCTCGGCCTGTATCTGTATGCTGTCTGTGCAGCCCCCCCACACACACACACACACACACACACACACACGCCTCTGCAGTCCTAAGGCATTCTCATTCTTCTGAAACTTCTGGGCTCAGAGGGGATGCAGAGATGCAATAGTTTGGTTATATATGGGCCTACACGGGGAAAACACATCTATCAGACTCTTATGAGGCTTGCATTTCATTTATTTCTTAGTTTCAAGTCATCCCTGCTGAACATATTTAATTTACAGCACAAGATGTAATTAAGGGTTTGTGTTTTTCAATGAAACCGGCTCAAAAATATATGTGGCCATAGCATTTATTAAAGCTTGTGTTATTTATTTGTCATTGTAACAATAATTTCAAGACATATAAATACATTTTTGTTAATATTTTCAGAACAAATGATACAAAACTCTTACGAGATACGAAACTCTTCTGGATTGTTAATTGTAAAAATTATCTAAGAATTATTTTTGAAATGATTTTGTTTAAACACATTTTTGTTTTAAAAGCAATAAACAATGATTTTGTTTATTTTATATTATCTTTATTTTATATTGCCAACATTGAAGACACCAGACCTTAACAAGCAGAATCACTGAAGGAGAAAACCGTAATTTTAAAACAAACCTAAAACAAACACTGATCACCACAATGGTGACTTAAACATACTTTTTTTTTAGTTTTACTCATTTTAAATGGTTAACTTTTAATTAATTATTTTGATTAATTATTACTCAAATCTATTGTTTAATTTAATTAATAATATTGCTTGTAATCTGTTGCCACAATTTTTTGATTAGATAAAGCGCATTCATTTCTATTACAGTTAAAATCACTCTAAAAGTTTAATAATTCTTTTGTAAAATGCAGTACAACAATTACTCTCACAATAGTGACACAAATGAAATAATACTTCATAATGTTTTGCATATAGTAAGAGAACGTTGTGTAATTGACATATCAGAAAGCGAACAGTCTTTGTTTTCCTTAAACAATAAAATATACTTCACGGTAAAAGAATTTTAAAGTGTAGTTTGTTCTTGTCAGGTTTCACAAGATTGCGTATTTCACAAAGACAATCAAAACTCCCTACATAAATCTGATTCACTTGCAAATAACGCATTTTCATCTTCACATTTATCCAACAAACTGCTTTCATCTGTTCTGTCCTTTCTCAAAGAATGTGTTTCTCATTTTTTCTTATTGACAGACTACCTTTGTTACCCCTTATGCTTTTAAGCGAAGGCTTTGTTACCGTCTTAACTGCCAGCTCTCCATTTGAGCACTTGTTGAATGACTAAGCATATTTGTATTGCTAAAGCCCAACTCCAAAAAGCAGGTTTGAAAAGACAGAACAAATATCAGTGTGGGTAACAGCAGTTTGCTTTGCTTTGATGCCGACTCGCTAAACCTAGCCAGATATCAGCCGAACGTTGCAGACACAGCGCCTTCATTCCATCATTCACCTGGGTTTTAAATGTGTACCGAGTCGAACAATTATTACGTCTGAAAAGCAGGTGTCTCGTCTTGTGTCTTACTTCAAAGTCCGTGACCAGCCTTTGATGTGTGTGACGCTAATGTTAAATGTTTGTGCTGTTGTTCAAAATGAGAAAAAGCTAAAAAAGAGCAGGTGCTAAATGTGTACGGTGGATTCATTCATTGTTTGTAATCTTTCAAGCTAGCAGACTAAACACGACCATTTGATGTGGAGTTGTGTTGCAGTGTTGAAAAATAGCTAATTAGCTAAAAGTTGTAACGCTATACACTACAAAGCGTGGTGGTAGTTGTTTTCAAAATAGCTGGAAGTTGCTTTGTAGTGTGAGAAAACAATATTTTAGCTTTGTATATGACTTGGATTAAGTGTATTTGGGGTGTATTTGGGGTCCTTGGGAGGTTTTGACATGCACTGGCATTTGTACTTTTTTCCGTTATTTATAAACATGTTAATGGCAAAGGTGTAAATTCTATTTATATAGCACAAACAGGGCTACCATAATATGTGAGCAACATGTATGCATGTTTGTATTTTTAAGAGAATAATGTTTATGCATTGTTATTTAAAAAAAAAAACAAAAAGAAAGTTGCTGAAATAAGACCACAAAACACATACTAAATATGTGTCCACATGACTTTTGACTAATGGATGTTGTCGCTTCAAAATTAGTGTAAATAAAAATTCTGACTTAAATTTTTAAGTACAATCAACTTGGATGTGTCAGTCATTTCAACTTAAATCGTTAAAACTTCAAAGAAATGAGTTTAATGTTGTATAATTGTGTATAAGTTGAAAATAACTCTTTATTTTGAAGGGTTAAAGCGATGTAAAAACATATATTATAACGTATTGATCATACTTTTTTTTTTTTTTACAGTGTACATTATGTATAACTTGACCCATTTATCGGCCGGTTTAAATGTAGTTTCCCCAACATCAGTTTGCAACATTCTCATGAAAACAAAGGCCTCGGCCGCTTCATGTCTTATCATTCACAGAGGCAGAAATGCCAATGTGTCATTTCTGATCCAACAAATGCGGGGGAACTTTGGTTGGGGGAACAAAGACAGTATGTGAAAGCCGGCAGCCGAATGATCCCGCTTTAGCATTCCTCGGAGAGCGTGGTGTGCTGGATCTGGACTGTGTGTGAGTGTGTGTCGGCTCAAAGCAGATGCTTAGCAGACGACTCTGTTTTCTGACAGCCGCCGAGAGCTTGTGAGAAAATAGTGACAGTGGATCTTGGACGGGAAGCAGGAACCGATACGGCAAAGAATCTGAAAGCGTCAGCTTTTCTTCTTTATTTCCCTCCCCTTACGTTTGACAACCTTTAAACTAGATAAAAACAAGGTAACACTTTATTTTAAGGTGACGTAGTTACATGGTAGGCCTACTACATGTACTTATTATAGTAATAACAGTAAATTATGCTTAATTACAACTAACTTACCCTAAACCTAACCGTAACTCTATAGTAAGTACATGTAGCTGGTTAATATTACTCAGTATTTATATAAATACATACATTATTATAATTATATAAATGTAAATACGTCACCTTAAAATAAAATGTAAAAAAAGGAAGCTAGATAATACATCTTAAAATTATGTTTCATCCATACTGCTAACTATTTAAAAATAAATACTTTTTTTATTATTTTTAATTTTAAAAAAAATGTAAACTATTTTTACAACTATTTTTCTAAACTAAATTGTAAAAAAAATGTAAACTATTTGTCGATAGGGACTAACAATAATAATGATAACAATAATAATAACAATAATAATAATAATAATAATAATAATATGTAACTATGTCTTGAATTTAATTTCCATCCCTTTTGGCAAGTTGTTGTAAATAAATAAAATTATTTAAATAAATAAATTATGTAATATGTTTATTTATTTGTAATTTGCAAATAGGGATGACAAACAATAAATGTTATTATTATTATTATTATTATTAATTTATTAGTCCATATTGACAAATTGTTTCAAATTATCAATTTATTATTATTATTATTCTCATCATCATCATCATCATCATCATCATCATCATCATCAATACTAATACTAATGTAACTATGTCTTGAATTTATTTTTCATCAAATTAATTCAAAATAAAAAAATACATGATTTATTTATATATTTTTTAATTTGCAAATAGTTATGATAAATAATACTATTATTATTTATTTATTTGCATTATTATTATTCACCCATTTTGTGTGAATACATAAATTATTAAACTAATAATAATAAAAATACCAATAACAATAATAATGCATGCAATATATATATATATATATATATATATATATATATATATATATATAAACATTTTAAACTGAGTTGATATTCTTTAATGAATATTTAGATTAATATGGATCAAAACTAAAAATGATTTAGAAGAAAAAACTGCATTGCAAAAACTCATAGTTTGCATAATCTTCAATTAGCAGGGGCATGAACTTTCAAAAAAATGAATAGATAAAGCAAAACAACTGAAAACTTAGTGAAGCGTCTTCTTTCCACCAATCAGCAGTCGCGAATAAAGAATAAAGCATTTTCTTTCAGGCCTCGATCCTTCTCCCTTTTAGCTGGGTGGGGGAAGAAAAAACAAAAGAGAAGGAGGGAAAGGGGTGGAAAAGGCCATTCAGTGTTCGAAGAGTGTTGCTAAACAGGATTAGGAATTTACAGAATGAAATAAACACCGTCTCTGTGAATGGCGAGGGGGACGGAGGGGATCTGAGTTTGAGGAGTGAGGGGAGACAAAGGCCAGATTAACCATCTGTGGGGTTCGGTGTGCTGTTGCGATTAACAGGCTTAGGATTCATCGGCGACTGTTTGCACAGAAGCAGGCCCACAGGGGATGAATGGAGACAGGGTGTGCTGGCAAAAGTGACCCGTCCGTCCCTTATTCCAACCCCCAAACCACCCGTCCATTGATGGGACGCTGTACTGCCAGCCAAAACTCAGTTCGAAACCAGTTCATTCCAACACACAGGGAACTTGAGGCTTGAGTTTTATACATACTCACCAAATTCACCAAGTCTCTAATGGCTGCAAAACACTAAATATATTGAAAAATGGAGTAATGTATATATAATGGTCTCGCTCTACAGTCGTTTTGAAGGAAGAACTGCCTAATACGCATTCTCGCCGTAGCTAATCTAAAAATAATTCCTCCGTCTGAATCCATTTCCTGACACCCACGTAATGTGCCGAATGTCAAGTCCTATACTACAACCATTCAATACAGATTCCACCAGAATCTGGCTCGTTAACTTAAACGAGTTAGATAATGACTGAGCTAATTTAAGCATTTTGCAGTCAATTAACACTGTACGGAAACAAAGTTTAGACCCAAGCGTCGGTCTCGAGGCTGCGTTCACTCAATATCGGGAGCGTAATTGTGATGGATGAAATGATGGCAAAACCATTTTCTTCTTCAGTGGATGTTACAAGAGGAAAAACAGGTCACATCCTTGTCCTGTTTCTATTCTAAAATGAATGCTGGATAAATTGCAATTGATCTGAAAATATGTACAAGGCTGGTCAGAAGTATTTGCCCCCTATGAGCAAAGATGGCTGTAAAAAAATAAAATGGGGGGTTCTCCAAATCAAGTTGGGAACATTTTTACCCCCTTTTATTTGCAAACTCCTTTTCCCAAGATAACAGCTGTGAGTTTCATAATGCCTAATGAGTTTGGAGAACACCTGACAAGAGATCCGAGACCATTCCTCCTTACAGAATATCTCCAGATCCTGCAGATTCCCAGATCCATGTTGGCGCTTCTCCTCTTCAGTTCATCTCATCTACAGGGTTCAGGTCAGGGACTGGGACGGCCATTGCAGATGCTTGGGTTTGTGTTCAGTGAACCATTTTTGAGTGGATTTTGATGTTTGTTTTTGGATCACTGTCCTGTTGGAAGATCCAAACATGGCCTGCTATAAGATTTCTAGCAGATGTCGTCAGGTTTTGGATTTGATCGAATCCATGATGCCATGTATCTGAACACGATGTCCAGGACCTTTGGCAAAACATTAGGCCCACAGCATTAAAGGGGTGATGAATTGAGAAATCAAATTTTCTTTGACCTTTTTTATTATAAGAATATCATGTAAGTTTCAGAACTGAAAACGTCCTTGTTAGTCCAATAAAAGCTTTTATTGACACCAGCCTCAGCAAACGACTCACTTTTCAAAGTGGGGAACTATGACGACAAAGAGGATAAAACCCCACCCCCACAGAAGAAGATCAACGCCTACTTCAACACGGCTTTTAGCCCCGCCCACCGATTCGCGCATTACACGGATAGCTAAATAACATAGATGCCTACCTCGTGATGACAAACCAGATCGATCTACTGAGCAATACAAAATATTGTGCAGTGCCTGGTTGTGGAAGAAGACAGTCGCTGCATAAGCTTCCTCTGGATTCCAATAGGACTGCATAGATAAACTTTATTTTTAATGATGTTCCACTTCAGCTGATAAGTGTAAACCATCGTCCGTCTGTTCGCTTCATTTCACTGAGGATTGTTTTGTAAACAAGACTGGATTTGCAGACCGATTAAGAGTAAAGAACGGTGCTGTGCCGTCTATATTGGATCTGACAGGAATGGTGCAACACACGGACTCTGGGTCGAACATGTATGGGCGAATCATTCCGGTCGCCATTTTACGACATTGGACGTCTTCAAAACAATTTCCCCCAAGTGCACCGACGGGTGAGTTGAAACTCATTATAATATGCAAAACTGTTATCCACTCACAGCAGTGGGCGTTTACTTCCAAGTCTTCAGTGCGAGACGCCCATAAAAACCGAGCGTTTTTCAGCTAGGCTCAACTAGGGTAGAAAATAGCCTATTACTTATTCATTTTGAATGCAAAAACCAAGCGAACGTCTTAAGTTGACCTTAGACAACTATATAATAAAATTTACAAAGCCAGTTCACGACCCCTTTAACCCTCAGGTGCTCTTCGGTCATTTCTGACCGAAAAAATTTATGTTTTGAAATTTTAAAAATCACAGCTTCATCGGAATGTTACGAAACTTGGTGACTTTTATTCCATTGGGTGTGTGAACACACAAAAAAAATGAGGTCATGATCCGAGCATGCTAAGTGGTCGTAAAAAAAATAGTCACACTTGTGCTCTTCGGTCAAAAATGACTGACCATAGGAAATGAATGGGAAATTGACAAAAACACAAAAACTTTGAGAATTTTTGTGTGTACAATCTACAAATCGGCCACGATGCAGAAAAAAAGTGCTCAGCATTGAAGGGGTGACACTCTAAAACATCAAGAGTGCAAAACAGACATACCTACCCACCCACCCACACACACACACACACACACACTTTTATACACAAAAACACCAATAAATTGTGATTAAAAAATTTGTTTTGAATTTCTAAAAAAAATCACAGCTTCATCAGAAAATTACGAAACTTCGTGACTTTTATGGCAACATGTATGTGAACACACAAAAAAATTGAGGTCATGATTCGAGCACTTTAAGTGGTCGTAAAAAAATGAGATACACTTCTGCTCTTCTGTCAAACATGACCGACCATAGGAAATGAATGGGAAATTGACAAAAACAACAATCTACAACTTCAAACTACAATTTGCAATCTACAAATTGGCCATGATGCAAAAAAAAGTGCTCAACAATGAAGGGGTGACACTCTAAAACATCAAGATTGTGATATTGACACTCACCCACACTCACAAACAGACGCACACACGCACAAATAAACACACACCTATATGAATCACTGTGTCTGTAATAGACCAATGTTGTGAGAATATGTGAAATCTATTCAATAATTCAGTCATAATGCAGGAAAAGCTCACAGCAGTGAAGGGGTGACACTAACTTCAATACTGAAATTAACTCACACACACACACACACACACACACCTATAACAAAAAAAATAAGTAAACGTGTCCATGAACAGCTGGGGAATTCACATGCCTCTCCATAGAGAACTGTACATTTCATCTAGTGGTTACAACATGGTTCTACGCTTTCTCTCCATACTCTTACCAGATGGCGCTAATCTGCCTTCAAAAAATTTTTTTGGAAGGCCTAGTCTCTATTTTAACCTAAAATACTGCTTAAAAAAATAAAAGAAAAAATGTATGTATAAAAAAAGTTTGTATTATTTTCAATGGCAAAAATGGACCATAAATATTGCATAAATATTAATAAGTAACATCAAATTGGCTCAAAATACAAAATTAAAAAAAATAAATATAACTGAACAAAAATAAATTGCATTGGTTTTACTGGGATGGAGAAAGTTTCATTTTTAGGTGT
The DNA here is from genome assembly GCF_988280905.1 of Pimephales promelas. Classification (NCBI taxonomy): domain Eukaryota; kingdom Metazoa; phylum Chordata; class Actinopteri; order Cypriniformes; family Leuciscidae; genus Pimephales; species Pimephales promelas. The sequence continues at coordinate 21,218,882 of NC_142770.1, read as the reverse complement.
CCGGTCACTTTTGACCGGGAAGATAACAAGTGTGACTCCGAAACGAAAAAAAGACAAAAACGACAAAAAACGACAAAAAAGCTAATTTGTTTGCTTCATCTGACCATAGAACCGTCCCGCTTGAAGTTCCAGTAGTGTCAGTTCCCTGTTTTCATCATGTGACATTTTTAGAAATCTTGAGTAAATTTCCTCAGAAAACATTGCCGTTACAGTTGAAGAGTGTATGATGGGGGTCTGAACATGTTCTGCGCAGAAGCAATGACCCATAACGTATCCGCAGAAGCACTTGGGTGTTGTTTTTGAGCAGAATCTCATTCCGGCTCTACTAATCCTCTCAGCCTGATTTTCATCAGGCAACGTTTGTGTACGGGACTCAAATGAGGCCTTTGGCAACTTCAAGTTTTCTTCTCATTAGTTTGCTTGGCTTGTAAATTTGCCAATAGACTAAGTGTGGTTTGCACAGACTGATTAGGCTGCTTTTGCTGTGAGGTGGATCAGCGCTGGAGAAGATCTTCTGGACTGGCCATTAGTGGATGGCGTCTCGTTTAATTAATCGCCAACGCTTCAGTTTAACTCAGCTGTGAACACGGTAAAGAAATGTTTAAATTGCAATGTTAAATTGGCCAGCCACAAGCTTCTCAAATAAAGAGTCTTTGCCTGAGGTAAATATTTTACAATTGATTGCAAATGAAACTGCAAACTCTGCAATTTCTGTCCACGGCCTACAGTCGACAGTGCTTCTGTGCTGTATATCATATAAATAGAAAAGTGTGCTCAGATTGAACATTACACCGTCTGTTCAATTATTAACAACCAGCATTATAGTGCGAGGAATGGTATAGCCGAACAAGCTCTTGATTTAGTTACTTTCAATATTTATTTCCCCGTCCTCCTTGCATATTCATGCATATGCAGTATGATCTTGAGAAGTGTTACTGGGCATTCTTTGTTCTCTCTATACATAAAGGAATATCACAAAACTTAATTTAAGAACAATTGTTGTTCATTTTGACATTCATTTTCATGACAGTTAAGCACATTTTCTATCCAAATCCAATTATTGTAACACAAGAAAAAGTATAAATTCCAAAATATTTGTATATTATACTGTATTATTTGAATTAATTTTAACTATTATTATTATTATTATTATTAGTGGTAGTAGAAGTATTAAAACTATGAAAAAATAAAGCTAAAATACAATACAGTACAAATATTAGATGAAAAACTCATTTAAAGCCACACTGTGGAACTCTTTATAATATATTACCAAAACCCATTGAGATGGTACATCGACTTACAATAGGTTGAATGACGCGTCTGCTGTATCCTGAAGGTGTCTGTACCGCTTTTATTAGCCCTTTGTAACTTCGGGTTTCGGGTAGGAAACCGAGCACAAAAAGAACTACAAAATTAGACCGCTTTACGGCATATGTCACTTCCCCCACCACCCACAACTTCCTCAGATTCTGACGTTAGTGTTCAACTCGCGTTTAATTGCCGTCTGTTTTCGTCATGCCGAACAACAGCTACAATGAAGAAGGCAACGATTTATCAGAGGAAACTAAGAAAAGAAGAGGGGAGAGTGACAAATTAAAAGCCAGGACGAGGATTAACATTGGTCCAGGTTTTGCTTCGCTCGCTGTCGTTAGCGGAAGGGTGCTCGACTGATGCGGACGCTTGCCTGCACACAAATGCCGTTTCCAAGGTAACCCAGATCAATTCATATAAGCAGTGTAGTATTTTCTGGTATTTTTTGATAAGCCCCACGGGGCTCACCTGACTCGCTCTCTCCCGGCAGACTGCTATAAGGGAATCGAGCGCGGCAAGGCTGCCTGCCTCAAACACTGCAAGCACACACAATCTAAAGACAAGGGGAGGCTGAAGGGTTGACTATTTGTTGACTTTTATTTGCAACAGTGCTGCAGAGCTTGTGGCCTCTAGGGACACTAGACGCGAAAGTTGCAGGTCGAGCACCTCTAGTGGCCAAAAGTTCCGCAGTGTGGCTTTAAAAACTTTGTCAATTTCAAGTTGAAGCAAAATTAAACCATAAAAATAGAAGCCAATTCAAAATATTCATAAATACTATAATAGTGTATAAATAATGTAAAAAATAACACCGGTTAAAAATTAGTTATTTGCTGAATTGTAAAATGTGTAACAATAATTTTGAGAATCAGCTTTAAGAATAATGAATATGTGCAAAATTGTGCCGCGGCGACAGTGGCTCAGTGGTTCATGTAGGTTGTCTACAAACCAAAAGGTTTGTGCTTCAATCCCCGATTCCACCTGACCAAGTGTTGCGGTGTCCATGAGCAATACATCTAACCCCAGCTGTTCCCAATGAGCTGGATGGCGCCTTGATTGGCTGAAACCGCCGTCGGTGTATGAATGAGTGAGTGAATTTGTGAATGTGAGGCAAATGTAAATTGCTTTGATGACCATTGGGTCTATGAAAGCGCGATATAAATGCAGTCCATTTACCATTTACTATAAATTGTCATGAAAATAAATATTAATCACCCTAAAATTTGTTTTCACTGATGGAGAGATTTCATTAATGTCTGTTGTGAAATTGTTCTGATACATATATGTGTTCTATTGAGTTTCCAAAGATATCTCAACAAAATCTCAAAACAAACAAAATGCTTATGTCATAGATCTCATATGTTCATTTCACATAAGGGCGTTTGGTGAACAGGAGTAACACATCATCGCTGTTGCTAGTGTAACCGGTCCTACTCGGCTTGTCCAAGTGGGGTTCGGAACAAGAATGCTAAAGACCAAGAATGCTAAAGATCTCTAAACTCTGTTGCCATTGCATCTCTTGAGGCCTGGGGAGTGAGGTTTACTAGCACTGCTCTTATCAGCTGGCCTCATTTACACTCACTTCCCTAATTCTCACTCCCATCTCTATCACGGCACCAATGTAACCCCTGGTTTACTAGCACTGCTCTTACTAGCTGGCCTCAGATACAATCATCCCCCTAAACATCACTCCCATCTGGGTCACGGCACCAATGTAACCCCTGGTTTACTCTCACAGCCCTTACTAGCTGGCCTCAGTTACACTTACCCCCCTAAACTTCACTCCCATCTGGGTCACGGCACCAATGTAACCCCTGGTTTACTCACATAGCTCTTACTAGCTGGCCTCAGTTACACTCACCCCCCCTAAACCTCAGTCCTATCTGGGTCACAGCACCAATATAACCCCTGGTTTACTCGCACAGCTCTTAATAACTGGACTCAGTTACACTCACCCCCTAAACCTCACTCCCATCTGGGTCACGGCACCAAGGTAACCCCTGGTTTACACGCACAGCTCTTGCTAGCTGGACTCTGTTACACCCACCCCCTAAACATCACTCCCATCTGAGTCATGGCACCAAATGTAAGTGGTCCTACTCAACCCGTTCTGAGAGGGATTTGAACCAGCGTCTCCGGCATGGGAGGCGGGCACACTAGCAAAAGCGCTAAAGACAGCAGCCTCTAGTTTCAGCCACAAGTGCACCTCTTGGGGCCTGGGGAGTGAGGATTACATGCACTGCTCTCACTAGATGGCCTCAGTTACCTTCACCCCTCTAAACCTCACTCAAATCCGGGTCACGGCACCAAATATAACCATTCCTACTCGACCCGGAGTCTCCAGCATGAGAAGTGGGCGTGATAGCGAAAACACACACTTTCTTTTTTTCTGTTTCAGCCAAGAATTTTTGGGCGCAAGCTTTCTCCTAAGCCATAATAAAGAAATTCTTTGGAGCCACATTCTGTTAATAGCTCTCTTTATTGTGGTGCCCTGCAGTTGAGCATCAACAGGCTGTTCCTCGGACTGTTTGTTTACTCTGTGTTTTGGACTCCACAGGTGGCTAATTTGGCCTTAACAGCAGCTTAACAGAGAGACTGACTTATCTCTCAAACACCAGGGGCCTATCACAGATTCCCACACAATTACTTCCCTCACTTCTACCACTCTTGAAATGCCTCACTACCGCGCACGCACACACTCAGTGTCCTGCCTAACTTATAGAGCGCGTCGCACTTAAATGTCAGGGGAAGATCTCGACGCAAATTGTCCCCTGTTGGGAATCATCACAGCAGGAACTAAAAGGCAGAACTAGAAATAAAACCCCCTACAATATTACCAAGCAAACACAGACAGAATCCATTAGATGATTTTAACCCCATTTTCAATATGTACAAGCTTTACCTCTATTTCTGCTTTAAATCCTCCTGGGAAGTTATTACTTCGAAAGTTTTAATTAGAGATGCGTTCAAGTCATGTCGAGTTGCATGCAAATAAAGTCATAATTACGAATGAGAAACTTTGAGCCGTGCGTTAGCGAATCGGGGAAATCCTTTTTACATTTACAATCTATAATACGCATATTAAAACTTAATTATAGCCAATACCAATCGTTTTTAACTGAAAAACCCTTAGAAAATTGGTCCTCAAAGAAAATCCCGCTACAAATCCAATGTGGGCTCATCTCATAAACATGACCATTGTGACTGCAACTGAAGACTGCATATAGTTTCTTTCCTTTAGTGAACTCATGATAAGATAAAGCAAGACTAAATACTGTCATTTAAGACAATGATTGGCAGATTGCTCGGATATTGCTTCGGATGTCTGTGGAAAAGTGATTTCACATGGATCCGCATTGTTTTGCAACATCAATCTCTCCTAACTCATTGCATTATCAGTGTTTATTTCAACCGCCAGGACTTGTAACTCACTAAAGAGAATGACAGCGGTCTGTCTGTCCATATCTGTGCCAGAAACCAAAGCAAATTGAATAAAAAGCTAAATTTATAGGAACATGATGAAAAGCTCAGTTTGGAATGAAAGAAATGAAAACGCACACAATGGGAGAGATACAGCGGTGGAATTTAGCACAGATGTTTTTTGTTAACACCATTCTGGTTGTGTGAAGATATATTATATTTTGTTCTTCTGTTTCATACATCAAGCTAAAGGAGCCAATTAATTCAGAAAATTCTCAAAGACTTGTTGGGAATGGGCCGTAATGACACTCTTAACAAGAAACAACATATTAAGAATGCATTCATTCGCAAGAGTAATGCCATTTATTGAGATGCGTAAACACAAACGTAGACCCTCTTTTATGTTTCATTATAAACCAACATTAAATCCACTACTACTGAGGGTCAGAAATTCAAGCCTGACTCTTTTGTTTAGTTTCATTTCTGCTATAATTATTGTGATATTGTGCAAAAAAATATATATATAATTTAAAAAAATATATATAATAATTTGGAATTTATTCATTTATCCTTCTATCCTTGTTTCAATAAATCACACAAACAAACAAACAAATATATAAATGTGCCAAAATGAATAAATGAATGAATGAATGAGCCAAGTCTTACAAATGCTCTCACTGTTTTCATATTGTCTCATGTAGATTTACATTTTTTAATAAGATTTAAATAAATTAATACTTTTATACCATTTTCATGAAAGGTTCACATAATGCTTCAAATTCATGTGGTGTAATCATCAAATAAAAAGTAAGTTTCCTTACATCGTGAACACGTGAGTATACACACATCTTAATAATTATTTTCAAAGATTTCATTTTACATCATTATCTTGTCATTAAAAGAGTTTAAATGATCTACAAGGGCCTCTCTATGATATCATTTCCTGTTTGTTTGTTTTTTTCTGTTGGTTGCACCACATTTTCATCACGAGTTTGATGAAATTGGTAGACAAAGCATTTCTTCTTGTTCAAATATTAATAAACTGACACATTTTGGTGTAAGAAATGATAAAAGATTACACTAAACTATGCAAAGGTTCTCTTCATTCTTTTAACAAGACTTTTTTCGTGAAGAAAACCAGCGCGTTATTCGCCAGCGTATTTCAGCGCGTTTTTTGTGTTCACACCCAAGCAATTTTCACTGACGATGAACCGAGTGAACATGCAAATTCATTCCCTGACATTAGATGGCGCTTAATGTAAAGCAGAAATAACCCGGGTCTCTTTTGTCGCTATTTTTGTAGTTGCTGTCGCGTTTATCATTTAGATCTTTATGCTTCAAGACCAGCAGCTGAACATTCATCTTGTCCATAGATATCCTCGTCTTCCGGCAGTGTAGACGTTGACGGATATCTTCTTCGCCGTTACGTATGTGTGCTCGGTAAGATGTTTTGTGTTTGAGCACCCCCAAGTTGTGTTTTACTGTAACTTCAGAAGCACCAGACACATGAGCAAAAGCGCAAATCTCATTGGTCGGATAGTTTTTGACGTGGCGTGTCAAACCAAAAAAAAAGTTTTTTTTTTTTAATTACGCTTTTACGCGTGACGTTTTTTTTCCGCATCGGTGTGCACACTCACATTGGCGCCCTTTGTTTAGTCACGAGGCGCTAAACGTCTGCAAATATCATTCGTGAAATTCGCGGTGTCAACAGGCCTTAAGGATAACATTAAAGAAGACCAATTATGCCCTTTTATAAAGTCGGAATTTTGTTTTGGGCTCTACCAGATCCAGTTTTTATCCTTGAATGTTCAACAAACATAATTTTCCCCATATACTTCATTGTTGCGGCTCCTCTCTTCCCAGTCTGTCAGAAACGCTCTGGGGTGCGTTTCCCGTACAACGACGTAGTTCACTGTTTCATTACCATAGTACGATGCATCGTTGAAAAAATCAACTACCTAGTCACGACTGTTTCCTGAAACCCACTGTCGCAAAGTATTGTCATTGGTTTTGCACGTGGTGGAGTAATAACTACTTTTAATGAAACTGTTTGAGATCCAATTAACGCTAGATTTGTTTTATATAAATTACAGACATGTCATCTGAGGACTATTTCTAATTGTTCTCAGTTGTTCTGCTTTATTACCAAACTCAATATCTTGCTCGTTCTTACATAGTCGAGCACGTTCGCACATACACACTCTTCAAACACGTTACTTCAAATCTTTTGAAAAGACGTAAATTACATTTGTATGTATTCTAAATAAAAGGCACCGGTTGTACTGAATGTCAGCTAGCTTGTTTTGCTCAAGATAAGGATTTATTACCTCCAAATGTCATGCAATATGGAAACGATGCCTCTAACCACAGGTCGAGAGCTGTCGTTCAAACCACACAACTTTGCGATGCTGTTTGCGAATGTCCGTTGGAACGATGGTTTCGGGAAACACAGACTCGTTAAACTATGCAGATAACAACGGAACTTGCGACCATAGTTGGCTAACGATGCTTTCGGGAAACGCACCCCTGTTTAGTTCCTGTCTCTATAAACCCCCTCCTTCTTAAAACCACACTGTGCTCTGATTGGTCGGCTTGAGCAGTGTGCTGTGATTGGTCAAGTGTTTTGATGGGGTTTGGGAAACTAACTCAACTAGGCCCCGCCATTTTATTCTGTGTATTAATTATTTAAATGAGGAAATTGTGACATTTTCGTTCCCGGACGAAAACTCGAAACTACAATGGAGGCGTTTCAGTGAATGCTCATTATACACTTAGAGCAACATTATGCCTGGTTCAGATTACACAATTTTTTTTGTCTGTTACGATAGTCACTGTCAGATTACGTGATTTTGACTCCTAAAATCTTGTCGTGTCATAGACAAGACACATGTCAGACTACACGTTGCTTCCTGACCAGTCATCGCATGCCGTCTTTAATGGCGCACTTGATGTTATCGAGAAGGTGAAACTAGTAGCGAGTGACTTCCGGAAACGAACGTAAACAAACAATGGATGAAGCGGTGAGTGTTGTATTGGCTTTCCTGTGTTCAGAAAAACCCGACATTCCTGGATTTCTCGAAGAGGACAGTATGGGCTGTCAATCCTCCAAAGGGAACTTGAGGTAAAATATTGTTTTCTTATATATTTTTACTTTTAGTTTTAAAGTTAGCAACATCGTCTCTCTTTCTATCGCCATTTTTGAAAGTTGTGTACGGAAATGCTCCTGTGCTCCTATTGGTCAACCTCATACATGTGACGGAACCGTCGTGGACGACCGTTAAAAAAAATAAACATGCTAGTCTTTTTGTTGTGATGTCGTGAAGCCGACGCTCCACTATGACACACTATACGAGATTATACGATCGAATCTCGCGTCCTGACGCCCGTTGTCGTTTACGAATCCCCACGACAGCCTACGTCAAATGGATCGTGCCGAAATCGGGCAAAAATCGTGTAATCTGAACCAGGCATTACACACTAAAGAAAGCACAAAAGGCCAAACCAAAATGAAGAAAGTAAGATTTGATTTGCAAACCAGGGGCTGTATTGCACAAACTTCCTATCTTAATTATTTCAACAAGTGAAATTAGTTACCACACAGATAAGATTATTAACACTTTAATGAGTCACTACAAAAATCTCTTGGAGAAATATATATTTTTTCCCTTTTCTAAAGGAGGAGTACACCTTCTATCCACACACACACACACACAAAGTATCTTGCCAGACAATCGGTGAGAACTGTCGAGTGTGTGCTTCTCGACACCTGCACACCTGCCAGATCTCATGGAGAAGTGCAAAGCTCTCCAGTAACAAACGTGCAGTTCACCCTCCTCCCGGATAGCTTGCAGAGCTGCTGTGAAGCCAATGTCAAACGTGCGCAGATCTTTTTATAGAGATATTTGTTTTTTTGCGACCAACAGGGCTTCCTGGCAGAGGCGAGCAGTCAGCAGTCCCAGTGCTGTGCAGTCTGCTCTCGGCCAGAAACTCAGAACAACACACAACAGATGCAAGCATCCCAGCTTTATTGGTTAAACAGCATTGTGTTGTCCTGGACTTTCCCCCTCCCTCCATGTTCCTGGAACTAAAAATACTTTTGCAATGCAGAAAATTGAAGTAGGATCCATAAACAGATGTAGTGGATATTATTTAGTCATCTCACACCGATTGAAGCACTGAGGAGTGAATTGTCAGATCAAAGATGGCTTTGTTAATGGCATGAAATAATAATTATTACTGGAGAGATCCTAATTAAAGAAGCATGAATGGAATTGTAGCGATGCACAAGTGTGTTTAATTATATTGAAAGTGCACTTGTAAATAAATGTTTGTGTTTACATACTATATGTGGGTGCACTGTGTATAATTATTTTATATATAAATTACGATTAATCGTTTGAGAGCCTTAGTTATTACATGTAACGTGCAACGAGGACACTGTGAAATAAAGCATTAACGTCAATTTTTACTTGTATTTGGCTCTGGCGAGTGTTAATTTCAGATATTATTCCTAACACGAAATGGTCTTGTACTTTCAAGCATTCATTAACATTCCACTTACTTGAGCAAACTTCTGATGACCAATGTTTAACAGTCGATACAAGCATCACAGAGCTTCAGTCACATGGGGCTCCTGCTCATTTGCAGTGCATTAACAAACAGCCTCGAGTTGTGGAAGTGCTAAAAGTGCAAGCCAAGCAGTAATGTTGAGGGACAGTGAACGAGTTGAAGGGTGCGGAGGGTGCCAAGGAACCCTTTTTTGATCTCTAATGAATGATGTATGGACTAGTTGGAATTTGGCTGAGGAAGAAGTTTCTTAAAGCATATAAACATTGACATCAAGCGCTCTGAACTTTTCCCGATCTTAGTTCATTTCTAGCTGGGAAAATGTAATGAAATGGGCCGGATGTATTCAAGGGACGTTGGACGGCCAGGATTAGGGTATGAAAGGTGACAAAAAGAAAAAGGCAAAGATAAAAGAGAATCACTTAAAGAGGGATGAAAGGAAGTTTTGGTTGAAGAGGAAGGTGAAACAAAGGCTTTGGGAGCGACAGATTGATGGATCACCCAACGACAACTAGACATTGAGTAAAAGCAGATAGAAAACATGAACAATCTTGAACATTTCGCTCTTGAAATGTTAGCAATTTAAGTCAATGAGGTCCAAAATGACAAAAAGGTAGAGTCAAAAAGAATTTGTATGTCTTAACTGGTATATTCCAGCATCAAACGTCATTGGTCATGATGCTTGATCACATGATGTGAAAGACTTAGAGGTTTGTTGTTAGTTGACTTTAGAGGTTCACATCACCATGTTTAATGTAGTACTTTTAGATCTTGATCACCCAAAGAGGTCTTTTCAGTTTTGTGTGCTTCCACTTTATATTGATGGTCTTCTGTTGACTACAAGTAATTTTGCAATACGTCAACTAACTCTCATTAGAGTATTAGAGTAATATCTACTAACTCTTCATTGTGACGTTCCAACGCATTCTCATCCTAGGGCGTCATATACTGATGCTTTTGACAATGCGTATTCATCCAACGCTCATGGCACCCTTTAGCATCAATATAACATGCTTCGGTTATGGGAAGGTTTAGGTCTGGTGCAGGGTTAGGGTTAGACCACTAGGAGGCACCTTCTGCCCCATATATATCTGCATCTCATAAGCCCCTTTTCCACCAAAGCATTTTGAGAGCCGGTTCTGAGCCGGTGCCTGCGTGCGAACCAGTTCTTTGTGTTTTGACAGCCAAAGAACCGGTTCGCGGCCAGAAGAACTGGTTCCAAAGCAGCACCAACTCTTTGCTGGACTAGAACCGTTCTTTTACAACGTCATGCTTACGTCAGGGGCAGGGGCGGGTTTAGATGTGTTCTAAACATCTTTTCTGACCATAATAAAGGATCGCGAAGCCAAGAGAAACATTTGCAGAAACACGATGGAGTCCGCCTTTTTAATTGTTATGCTTGAAGTTAACGCAAGCATGTCTATTTTTGTATTTTTTTTTTATTGAAGACATTATGAGCAGAGAAGAAAACAGTCACAATATAGAACAAATAAATGGAAATAAAAAAGACACAAGACAGAGGTACATATCAAACGAAAAGATTAAAAGACTTACATATTTCAATTGTTTTTAAAGCCTTCTTGGTACACAAGTTAGAGATAATCCCAAAGTAATGTTGTATTTGCAAGCATTTCTAGCGTTTCTAAGACGTATGGCGACGTACAGTGACGTAATGACGTCGTTCCCTGGGCGCTCTAGTCAGTGGAAAAACAAATAGGTTCTGAAGCGGTTTGCAAGTTGAACCAACTCCAAACCAACTTTGAACCAGCACCAGTTCCGAACCAGTTCTTTTTTTTTTTTTTGGTGGAAAAGGGGTAATATTGACGCTAAAGGGTGCCATGTGCTTTGGATTGTCAAAAGAGTCAGTATATGACGCATTGGGATGAGAACGGGCTGGACGTTCCCCCAACAAACAATAAGTAACTTTGCAACTATATGTTAACTTATTTTACTAATGCTAACCCCATATTCTACTAACCCTAACAGTCTACTACTACTCAACTAATATTCTAATGAAAGTTGGTAGACATGTAGGCACAACATTACTTATAATCAAGAGAATGTCTAAAGAGGACCAGCAAAATAAAATGAAATTCATGTAGCAATGCTCCACTTTGGGGTCTAGGATAACGAGTTTGTCCCACTGCCCAAGTCATCAGTGTAGTCTCTCGGCTGGAAAATCCAGCTAAGTGGATGGTTTTACATGTTTCAAGCAAGTCAAAGCAGGAGGTCCAAGCTGGTTTTGGACGACTCAGCCGAGACAGTAGTCGGCATTGGCGCCAACGGTTCTATGGTCTACTGAGGCTTATGGTGTTTTTGGAAAACGCAGCCCTGGTTTGAACTCTCTACCACGTCTGAATCTGTTACAATGTACAGTTTGAATTATCCAGCAGGATTTAGGTGTTTCTTCAACAACAGACAACAACTTTTTACTGTGCCCTCATTTATTTATATTTTGACATTTTTCTTTTGAAGTATTCATCATTTTACACTTGTTTAAAACTTACTTTCAATTTTAGGCACATCAATAATAATAAAAATTACTTTCGTGTAGTGTGTAACAAAGCTCTAAGTGAATGAAAACATTCTGCAGAGTTTTAAATCTAAAAGTGAACCGTATATAAAGTTATCGTCTTTCAAACGTAAGAGTCCACTCCGAGTCAACGAAATAAATTGTTTTTCAAACGAGTCATAAACCGTTTCGTTGTGACGTGCTCTATAATGTGAAGGTAAAGCCAGTTTTTTTTTCACTGCCGAACGACGAGCATGAGAACAATCAGTTTGGTTTTTTTTTTTTTTGGAGTTCTCTCGCAAATATTTTGCGGTCTCATTTGCGTTCTCTCCCAAAACCTGTTGTGAGCTCGGACGGACAATTCCTGTTTAATGTCCCGATGGCAGTGTTTCGGATCTCAGTATGTCAACAATGGAGCGTTTCAAAGTGTTTGACCTTGGACTCAAATATAAGGAAATGCGGTAAGTGATTAGTTCAAGGAGTTCAGTAAATTTGCCAATATATATATACGTAAGTTTCCAACTTCCTGGATCAACAGCAGTTGTTAAAGAGTAACTAAACCCCTGGTCAGAGCCTGACTCCACCCACTGGCAATATTTGAAAAATGCTGAAAAAGTGGGCAGACCCCAGCGGAGATAGAGGGGACGAAATAGATGCTAAAACACTCTATCCTGATCGTTTTCAATACTCTCAATTCCAATTCCAATTGGTTTTGACGAAACAAGCTGGTTTTTATACTGCCAAGGGAGTAGCTCGCGTGGTGAGCTGAAACCTGCGTACGTCACGAAGTGCGGAACATCAAATAGGAAAATTCAACTGCAGTAGCCACCGTTCAACCTGACTAAGATGTTTTTACACCATATATTGCAGAAATAAAACACTTCATACACAAATGTCAAAAAAGTTACTCGAATCAATGACTGGTATTAATAAAGATCCATTCTTACAGATCATTAACTAAAAAAGTTGGTAAATTGCACCTATTTCCAATCATAGTTACGTAGACAAGGAACTACAACCCAATTTTCCTCAAAGCATACATTAAAATATAAATTGACCTCGGCTGAGAGACAAGTCTGAACGGACCACCGGCCGTTTTTTTTTTTGTCCCATCCCAAATTGTTCCCACCATCTCCATTAAGGGGCTGCAATCAAATACATTTCATAGTGGTGGAAATGGTAAAATACAGTATATCCACTTTTAGACATTGTTATTGGAGAAATACAACTTTTTATTCCTTTCTAAAAGTTCACAGTACCAAAAGTAGCTGAAGAAATACCCACAAGTGAAAAAAGTTCACCTGGACTTCTCTGAATCCCTCAAGTACCAACCTAAAGAAAAAACAGCTGATGAAATTTTCTATGAAAGGTAAACTTCCCGATTGTTCCCCGATAGTTGCTCAGCTCATTAGCGAATCCGAACCGCAGATGAGGTCGCAGTGGCATGTGCCGTGGCTGTTTGATCACATGACAGTTCCTCAACATTATCTTCATCATTATCTTCACGGTCTTGGCAACAAACCAGGCAGGGACAGACAGTATGCAGCTTCCCGTTCTCTTTTATCATCCCTCTTTTAGCCAACCTCTGTAAAATTATGAACAGGAAATAATGAAGCCAGAATGCACACAACAGTCAAGTTCAGCGAATCTGAAAGGTGCTGGAGTTTCCCTTCACTTCCTCTTCCTTCATTTCCCAGTTTGCTGCATTGCCTTCATCTTGAGCTTTGATCACTGCCCCTTTTCTAGGAGACATCCTCTGTCTTTCTCTCCATCTCTCTCTCCCTTCCTCGGCTTTGATCAGTATCAGGCAGTCTTTCTCATCTCTGCCCTCATTCACTGGCTCACATCTCAGAGGCTTTTAAAGTGAGAATATTTGCTGCATATGTTTACGTAATGCTCTATATGTTTTGTTTTGTTGTTTTTTTTTTCGTGGCAGACACATTCTTACCCAAACCTGGGAAAAAAAAACTTTTTTTTTCCATTGGTTATATCAATGTGAAACATCAAGCATTATTTGGGCTGCAGTTGTTGCAAACTTTTTATTTTGATATTTATTTAGATTTTTTTAAATTACATTGAGGTTTTAATATTCTGAAGAAACTACAAGGATGTTGTGGGTGGTTGCGAGAGTGAAACGGGAGTGGTTGCGAGAGTAACTGTATTTCAGTTTTATAGTAACTTACTGACAAAATTGCTGCTAGTAAGTTACCGTAATTAAGTTTTACAGTACTATAACCGTATTTCAGTTTTACAGTAATTTACTGACAACACTGCTGCTAGTACACTCTAAAAAACGATTCGTTGGCCGAACAACCCTTACTTATAAAAGTAATTGGATCAAACATAAAAAATTTTGTATTCATAACTTTTCAGTGTTTACTTAACATATATAGTGTGTGTAACACAAAAATATAAGTTACTAGGTGCACTTAAATGTATGTATAAATAAAATGAAAAATACATAAGGCATGTCAACTTGCGTCAAAATTAAGTAAATCTAGCATATCATTTTAAGTACTATATGAGCCACGTGATATGCAATTTCCCGTGATGCCTATCCAGACAAAAATTTTAAGCCATTTTATTTCACAGCACATGTGAAGACGTTGAGAAGAGGTAAGCTTATTTTTTGTACTTAGGCCTACACATGATCATTTATTGCATTTTTGGTCAAGAAATTTACTTTTAACTGGATTTCAGAATTGCTACAAATTTTGCATCAACAATTAGAAACGTGTTACTTACGAATGTAAACGTTTGTAGTCTACATGTTAATGAATGAAATAAGTGTTTTGCACGCGAGTATTTGAAGAGTATATTGTGTTTTTTCAAAATATATGACCATGATGTTGGCTTATGCATTAATGGTGTGTTCACACAGAACGTGAATTTAATTATTTGCGATAGCAGATTACATTCATAGTCAATGCAAAGACGCGAAGACGCATCATTCGCGCTGGGCGTCGCGAATTGGGTGACTCGTTTGCCGCGAACGTCTTCCTCGGTAGAAAAATTTCAACTCGAGCGGGCTGCGGAAGATTCAAGCATCTAACTAGACGCGACGTGTTTGACGCGTTCGGTGACCAATTCGGACGGCGCTTTCTCCCCCACGGATAGCCTAGATTATAGGCCTACTTTATTAGCAAGTTGTTTTTGGATAAAACAAATGTACCTTGCATATTTACAAATTCCCATATTCTCTATCTATACATGGATCGCGGGGAAGGGGGCTTTGGGCGCTGGTTAGCCTACTTTTGGTAACGTTAACATAAATATTACATTCAAAAACACATTGCCTACATCTCCGTGTGCACAATTTTTCATTAAATAATTGCCATCTTGATTCTAGCACAATATTATTCCTAAATGACAGCGACAATTCAGTAAATTAAACCTTCAAAATTATTATCAAAATAAGTAAATACCCTTTAAACAAAAGTTTAGCTTCAAATAAAGATTGTAGATCTTTACTGTTTTCCAGTAGTTACTGTTCAAATGTTTTTGAAGAGATTCGTTCAAAACCTCTGGACAAAAGTCATTAATTAACTTCTATTTTGTTTAAATTAATAGATATTAATAGACTAATTTTTATGTTTATAAGCATTTAATAATGGACTAATTTGTTACATTTAATTGTTTTTTATTGATTTTTTTAAAAAAAAAAATATATATATATATATATAGGCCTATATATCTTCTGCCCACCAAGCCTTCATTTCTTTGATCCAAGAAAAAACTGTAATATTGTGACTATTATTATTTTAACAACTATTTTCTATTTTAATATATTTTAAGATGCAATTTAAAAGTTTTGGGAAAAAAATAAATAATAAAGTGAAATGCTTTATTGTGTGTGATTTGCATGTTTAATTTATTTTAAGACATGTAAGCTGAAGATCTAAAATAAGTTAAAATGGTTGGTTCAACGATTTAATTGTCTTTTTTTATATATATAAATGAGCTTAAATGTTAAGTAAACAGAACTAAGATTTGTTTTGATCTCACATGGCCTGCACTGTGTTGGATTTACTTAAAAGATATATGCACCATTTTTGCGTCATACTTTTTAAGTAATCCGTAATCATTTAATTAAGTAAATTTTTAACTTGGAATAATTTTACATAAAATAAACTTAAATATTTTAGTTCACGTGACATTCTTTACTTAAAAATATATGTAACGTGATGCATACATTTTTAAGTAAAGAATGTTGCGTGAACTCAAATAATTAAGTACATATAACAAAGATTTTCTTGTTAATTTTAAGTAAAATTATTCCAAGTTGGGATTACTTAAAAAGTTTGATGCAAAAATGGTGCATATATATTTTAAGTAAATCCAACACATCATTTTTTAGAGTGTAAGTTATCGTAATTAAGTTTTACAGTACTATAACCGTATTTCAGTTTTATAGAAACTTACTGACAACACTGCTGCTGGTAAGTTACTGTAATTAAGATTTACAGTACTATAACTGTATTTCAGTTTTATAGTAACTTACTGACAACACTCTGGCTAGTAAGTTACCGTAATTAAGTTTTGCAGTACTAACCGTATTTCAGTTTTATAGTAACTTACTGACAACAATGCAGCTAGTAAGTTACCGTAATTAAGTTTTGCAGTACTATAAACGTATTTCAGTTTTATAGTAACTTACTGACAACACTGCAGCTAGTAAGTTACCGTAATTAAGTTTTACATTACTATAACCATATTTCAGTTTTATAGAAACTTACTGACAACACTGCTGCTAGTAAGTTACTGTAATTAAGATTCACAGTACTATAACTGTATTTCAGCTTTATAGTAACTTACTGGCAACACTGCTGCTAGTAAGTTACCGTAATTGAGTTTTACAATATTATAACCGTATTTCAGTTTTATAGTAACTTACTGACAACACTGCTGCTAGTAAGTTACTGTAATTAAGATTCACAGTACTATAACTGTATTTCAGCTTTAAAGTAACTTACTGACAACACTGCAAATTACTGTTATTACAACAGTAAGTTACTGTAATTGCATTTTACAGTGACTACATGGTACTGTAATTACATAATACAATGCAAATGCTATAAAAAAACCCAGGTAATCAGTACACTACTATTTTATTTGTGCTAAAAATAGATTCGATTTTATAATTTTGATATTGAATTAACAATTTTCATCCAATGTAAGTGCTACTGACATAAGACATTGCACATAACACAAAATAAACAGTCGGCCAATGCTGGGACAGTGCATCTTCACCATTTCTCCTGTCTTAAGAATTTTTGTGGTGCGTTATGTTACATCCTCTGGAAATTTTAGGCAACAGACATTGAATGGGAAAAATGTAAGCAGCCAAAAACAACATCTAAGCACCTGCAACACCCATGTGCTTCTCCAAAATGTACACCAAATTTTCTCACCATTGTTACAGAGAAAAATATGTTCCCTGAAAAAGTACACATTACACACTTTTAACTGTTCAAATTACAAAAATGTGTAAAAGTGAACTGAGCTGTTGAATCCTCGGACTCATGTGTTCCCTTGTGAAAAAGGTTAACTTAGTGTCAAATCTTATATTTTAATCTACAAAAAATACTTTTATTAGTAGGCTATTACAAAAAATATGAATAGATAATATTAATGAAACAGCCTACTGAAGAACAGAGTTGGAGAAGGTTATTTTTGAAAAGTAATGCATTACAATATTGCGTTACTCCCTAAAACAAAGTAACTAACTGTGTTACTTTTTATGAAAAGTAAAATGTTGCATTACTTTTGCGTCCCTGTTTCTCACCAGGGCTGGACTTACTTGTTGATTTTTTTGTAACAAAAATCTTCTATTTTTTGCTAATGTAAAGCTCTTTCTCACCAAAGGTGAAATGAATAAGCCTCAGGCTGAAGGAAAGGCAAAAGTACAGTAGAGGTCTCAGGTCAAACAAACATTTCAGTTGTGCTGAATAATAGGACGCAGGAGAAGAAAGTTACACAATAACTTTAGCAATAAAAAAAACACTAATCTGGTTCATCTAAAGTCATTATTCATACTGTGTAATTAAATAAGTAATGGTTTGCAGCAAAGACAGGTTAATAAAGTGAATTATGTACAAAAAAGTATATTTGTGTTATTTAACATATTAACAACATTTGAATTTCATTATATGCTGAATCGGTTTGACGTGAGATGAATAAATACATGTTCACATTTAGTCTAGAACTACAATAACCATCATGTTCACCCACAAAATCTGCTCCTCACTCACGATTTCAGCTAAGAAAATGGTGATTTCTAAATTGTACCTGCTATGTTGAGAAACGATTTTAGCAATTTAGGCTAACACCATCATTCTTAGCAGCAGCTAATGCACTTCTGCAAGAGTTTATGCAGCAAACGTTTGCCATTTTCAGAAAGAGCTGACCAGAGGCATTGCTATGTGGGTGCTGAGTAAACTTACTAGCCTTAAAAGGACAAACATATCATCCTAAAGATGATCATTAGCATTCGACTGGATTAGCATGCTAATGCTAGATCCTAAAACTGTGCACAATCTGTACATTTATGATGATTATAAAGCTAGTTTGTTTGCAAATATGTGAAAACACTAGCAAGCAGGCACTAATGTAAAGGCAGTTCAGCTCTGAGAAGGTGGTAGTCATAGAAACGGCAAGAAAAGAAGAGAGAAGGTAGACACTGAACAACGGTGACAGGTCATTTCTTTGCAGGCCTGACCCTTAGTAAACGACAGCTCCATTCTGTTGAGTAAAGACATTGTTCATGTGGAAAAAGAGACAATTTTAGGAGCTAACTCTCAGAGGAAGCCATTTCTCCTAATGTGCAACATCCTAAGAAGCTGTATTGGCTAAATTTGCTTGTAACACATCCCTCTTGTTTTCTTTTTTGTCTATAACTGGAACCGTGTAGCGAGTTAAACCTGGTTTATTTCCAAAGGATTTCAAAGCAGAACAACTGAAATAGTAGTTTCTTGGTTTTTTTTGTGTGTGTGTATGCATTTTTTATAAAACATTTTTGTAAAATTTTATATATATATTTTTTTATTTTTTTTTATTTACTTTTTTTCACTACAGTAAAAAAAAAAAAAAAAAAAAAGACCAAACTGAAGTGTGTGCACTAAAGCATTCAAGTTGTACATTTTATTTCCAGGTCGATGCTAAACTGCTTTCTAATGATACATTTAATTCTGACTTATTTTCCTCTGGTAAATTTTTTTTTTTAAATGTAAAAAATAAATAAAAATATATGAGTTTGGTCCTTGCCTTCTTAAATGCCATCAGACATAATTATTACAGTTATTATACTGTAATAATTATTTTGTAATCTCTCTCAAATTATTATGTTTTATGCTGTGACGTGGATTGCTAAGACAAATGCAAGAAAGGACATCAAACATCTAAACTCGACTGGGAAAACCACTTAAACCAGTTCTCAGATCTTTTACTAATTACTAATTATCTCCTCTGCTTTTAACAACTTGTAATTAGCCGTGGAAGACGTAATTAAGAGTTTAACTACAGGAGGCAGCTCTGTGGAAAGATCTAAAGAGAAAAAGGATTACATTCTAATCTCCGCAGAATTCTAAAACTTGAACTCTAAATTTTACGGCAAATTCTAAAACTTCAAAGTTCAACTGAACTTAAAATGCACACAGTAGTACGCGACCAAAAGCAGGGAAAGTCGTTTTTACCCTTTAGTATGAAAGGTGCAAACTCTAATACAAACGAAAAGAAAAGTTATAGTTTACGGGAGAGAAAAGTTAGAAAACACAGTAAGCCGCAAATGAGGTCTGAGTGTTGCAGGGCGGTAAACTAGCTGTCAGCTGAGAGGTGCTTTGTGGTTTGCTGTCCAAATCCAGACAGAAGTTGGAGAGAATGGAAAAGCTTAGCGACTAGCCTTCATTATTTTCGGTTTACCTGAGCACCAGGGATTTAAAAGTAAACAGTGGAATACTTTGTTGACACCAATTAGTCTTAAAGCTTTCAAATGCCTGAAGTAAAACATTGTTCAGTAAACAGAGATCATTAGCACACCTGAATTCACATTTCAGGGTAATTGTAATCCTATAGAGTAAAATTCCCTGTCATGCGCTATGAATATGATAAAATATATAAATACATTAGGGGCTGGGCAAAGATTAAAATACATAATATATGTGTGTGTAGTGTGTATAATTATTTTGCATGTATAAACACACACATGCATGTATATATTTAAGCAATTTTTGCATGTATACTTGAAATATATTTTTACATGATTTATATTAAAAAATAAAAATATTTTATATATTAGAAACACATTTTTCTTAAATATATATATACACGTGAGTGAATTTTTTATACAAAATAATTATACATTTTGTACAATTATATATTATGTAAACACAAACTTTTATTTGGGATGCGATTAATTGCGATTAATAAATATATAAGCATTATCTCACGAATAGCCATGCTATATCTCTCTATATCAGCACGGCTGCCATTTTATACAAAATAATTATACATTATGTACAATTATATATTATGTAAATCCAAACTTTTATTTTGGATGCGATTAATCGCGATTAATCGTTACCCTGCCCTAATAAATATAAGCAATAACTCACCAGAGATGTATAGTAACGGAGTAGAACTACTTAAGCACTGTACTTAAGTACTAAAATGCTGTATCTGTACTCTACTAGAGTATTGTTTTTTTCTCATACTTCTACTTTTACTTCAGTAGATATTTTCGATGAATTTAATACTTTTACTTCGATATTTTTTTTAATGTTCTGCTAGTTACTCGTTACAATTCTAAAAATTTTACGAATCATTTGTTGCAAGTTGGCTTTCATGCTGCCTAAATCACATGCCAGTTTAATAGGGTAATGGTATTGATTGACACACACACATTGACAACTAATGCAGGGGTTGTCCTGCAATGACATTTTTTTTTGTCGGCCGCCAAAGCAAATTTGCATCCCGCCAAAGCGCCTTATTTGATTGCTATAGTTCAAACTTTTTACTGCTTTCTTTAATAATTACATGACACAATACTTGTACTTTTACTTTTAGCACTTAAGTAGTGAATTTTAAAATGAACTACTTGCAATACTTAAGTACAAAAAATGTTGAATACTTTAGTACTTCTACTTAAAGCTACAATACCTAAGATTTAGATGCCGCTAGAGGGCGCTACATTCAAACAACAACAACGGCTTTGCTTGATGACGACGTGGAGTAACGCGGAATGATGGGAACTGTTGTTTTCAACTCCACCGTGGATAAATCAGTCAGACAGGAATCGAAAATTAGTTGCCATGGATGAGGTAAAGTTCGATTTCTATAAACGTTGCGTTTAATGACATGCTTGTTTTTCCTTAAACTGAAATAACCGCAAGAGAAGTCAGGTTTAAAAGTAAATTAGTCATCACAGATGTTACTGGACGAGTCACTGGACGAAGCTATGGTGGAGAGGGTTTGAAGGGGCAGGTGTCTTGCAAGGAGTTGACGTGGCTGGTCCTCCTTTTTGGTAACTTTATAAAAATAAAAAATCATGTACATTTGATACATCTTTTCATGTCGTGTAAGTATTCAACCACAGCTACAGTTTCACCAAATTAACATTAAGGGGGTCGCACACCGGACGAGAAGCTCAGCGCCGCGCCACATATTTAAAATTGTGGCGCGAATGGCGCGAACACATTATTATCTATAATAATGTGGCGCGAACACATTATTATCTATAAGTGTACACATACCGGCGTCGCCCAGCAACGCCTCAGGACCGTGTTCAAAATCCTGCTGCGCCAAAGATCGCAATTTAGCCTACATAGTTTTGTATAAAATTGTAATTATTTTTGTCTCAAATCCTTGCTAATGGATCCTGACTTCGCCCTATGCTTCAATTTGCATTTAGTTTTGCATTCATTTACAGAAATCAGCTGCTTGAATGACAATTGCTGATGTTATTAGATTCTTCAGTTGAGATTCTCAATTCATTCAGTTAACGGATGCTCTGAGGTAAAGTTTTCAGAATGCAGACTCAGCAACGATTGTATTTAATTGTACAGTACAATCATAACATAGAACAGACATTATCTTCATTTCCTGTCATTAAACATAACAATATTGCTGGCCATACACTGATGAGAAAGTGCGCGTCCGGTGTTCGATACTGTGGAGTTGTCCTAAACGTGGCGCGGCGCTTCTCGTCCAGTGTGCGACCCCCTTTACAGCCAACAGTTCACATTCCGAGAATAAATGAAAAGAATAATTGTGCTCCATTCCATAACAAATGCGCGAAACAAGCTGAAGTTTGTTGCTTGATAGACGCTAACGCACAACTACAACTACCGCATTTGTCCAGGACTACACGTAGTACAAGCGGAAACCGAGGTAAGCGGATATGACGCGATTGACTGGCGACTCCCAGCTCACCCCTGCTCACGCGCCCCGTTTCCTTGGTTAAAATCTCAATTTTCTCGCGATTTAAACATTGTTTGAAACATTTGGAATATTGTAAGTTATCATCATAACTAAATATATAACACTGGCCTTGTGATTTTGGTACATTTCTACTCAAGTCACTTTTTTAATAGAGCACTTGTACTTTTACTCAAGTCAGAGGTTTCTAGTACTTTATACATCTCTGTATCTCACAAGTAGCCATGCTACATCTCTCTATATCAGCACGGCTGCCATTCGGCCATGTAGCCGTAAGGCTATAGAGCCATTTTACATGGATACAAGTGGATACAAGTTGCACAGTTTGACAGCACAATAAAAAAACAAGAAACTAGGCCTTCAACGGAGTGTCTTTTAAAAACCGTCTTTTGTGCAGAACTACTTCCTTCCGCCATGGACACAAATCTCAAGTTGACAGTTTGACAGTTGAGCCCAAGTCCCCGTTACTAATTCTAAAACGTCACTTTAGAACTTTAGTTTCATTGAAGCATTAATGTAGAGTACAATATTGTGGAATTATGAGACAGAGATCAACTAAGCGAGTGTATAAACTGCATCTACTGATATTCTTCAGGTCAATCTTATATTTATTATCACAAAATCAGTTTGAAAGGCCGTTGAGGAAAATTATATCTTTGTCATTTTAACAGTTACGGGGATTTCCCATGAAGCATTTGTAAGTTGCTTCTTATTGTTTATAATCTTGTTTTAGTCCCTTTCGATATAAACGTCTTTACTCACTCATAAAGAGAGTCTTTGCTGCTATCTAATGCTGTAATGATGTAAGTGTTCCATAAGTCGAAACTACAATCATTAACGTACCCAAATATTAAATATATTAAATAATGTTGAAAAATTATCTTATAAAATTATAAACAACATTATCAAAGCCAGTTATAGTATAGTGCTAGTTATAGTACAGGAATTAAGTATTTCAGGATTTCAAAGCTATTACTCTAATGTGGGATAGTAGATTTGCTCTGGAACAAGTAATAGATTAAGACCAAAGATTGACAGTTTGATGTACTCAAAATGAATTATACATCATGTTTAAAGACTATCTACATAAGAGCCAGCGGGAAATTCCCGAAGGACTGTCCGAGATAAAGCGTTTCTCTGCGGGAACATGAGCGCAGGCAGCCTGGAGCTCAATCTCTGAAAACGTCGAATCAAATGGTCAAATAGGCACTATGTTTATAAATAAGTTGCATATTTGGGGTCTAAATAACTACATTCTCGACTAAAAAAACTGAAAACTACACAACAACAGTAGTATGTGTAAAATGATGGTGAGTTTGCTTGTCCGCCAAACGGTGAAACGGTTAGAGTGCTGATACTGGGTGTCAACATCTGAAGTGGATCCAAAGCCTTTCATCAAAGTTATACATTCATTTTGAACAGTACCCGTTCTTGTCTTAGGCCAACTTTGATGACGTTTTTTATCCATTTCAAACATTGACTACTAAATATAGGAAAGGCGACAGCCTGTATATGAACCTGTTCTTTCACATAGACCTCTATTCTTCCAGACTCTTGTCGTGTGTTAAGTCTGAGAATGATGGATCTTGACAGATTGCATCTCTGTGTTTGCGTGCCATACCTGATTGCTTTGGCTTGAGTCTCAGTGGCTACGCCTTCCTGAAGCTGTCAGTCGAGCTTGATCTGTCAAGAGCGCCATCATAAACTGCCATTATTCACTCATCTGGCTCAGGTTATGACAGTATGGCTAATCACCAGACGCACTCAAGTAATGACATTAAACATCAAGCGGGTTTCGGGTCTGTTAATACAAGACTATGACTGCTTGTGAACAGTCAGCCATAACAGGAAATGTAAAAGCTGAGGTCATTGGCTCTGTTCGCATTCTCGTGAGATATGATCATAAGTGGTTACCTGCTATTACCTTTTCTATTTCAAGCTGCATTCTCATTTGCTATGGTATGTTTCCATCCAAAGTTGGAATATCACATAAAACGTTTGCGAATAAACCACCATTTATATCCCATGTGTTCAAGTTGACACTTCCTAGAAAACTGGTGCAAAATATATGTCACAAAAATGGAAGCCACTGGCTCTTTATCATACATCAATGAAAGGCAAAAAATGCAGTCATGTTATCTTGTGTTTGGAGGTGGATGGTGTTTGGGAATGCAATCGTTTCTGGGAGGGAAATATTCCAAATAACACTGCCAATTATCTGCCAATGGTGCATGTAAGAAAAATGTTTTTGGTTCCTTTTGAATTTAGATTATCTTTCATAGCCCATTGGCAGATCATTTTGCTTGTTTTAAGCAAAACTCATCTAATTTTGCAATATTATCCAATCACATGCAAATCCAAAGTCACATGACTTTTTTGTATTGAGGAATTTATTCTTTGACAGTTTTTCCATTGGATTTCATGTGCATGTCTTCATATCAGATAAAAAAAATGATCTGCCTCAACTTGGCCATAAATTTTTTTTTTCATGTGCATTTTTTTTTAAATGTATGTGCATCTTGGCATATCCATCCAACGTTATGTGATATAACAAAATTTGCACACAAAAAAATGTAGATGGAAAAATAGCTACTGGAATTTTAATCACGGACGTGAATTAACATTAGGTGAAGTGCAATTTACAGGGGATATACAATACACCAGTTCCGTTACAATACTAGAGTTTTTTTTTTTTTTTTTTTTTTTTGTAACCAATCTCTAAAGGATTATTAGGAACACCATACTTACACTGTGTTTGTCCCCCTTTCGCCTTCAGAACTTCCTTAATTCTACGTGGCATTGATTCAACAAGGTGCTGAAAGCCTTCTTTAGAAATGTTGGCCCATATTGATAGGATAGCATCTTGCAGTTGATGGAGATTTTGTGGGATGCACATCCAGGACAAGAAGCTCCCGTTCCACCACATCCCAAATATCCTCTATTGGGTTGAGATCTTGTGACTGTGGGGCCATTTTAGTCCAGTGAACTCATTGTCATGTTCAAGAAACCAATTTGAAATGATTCGAGCTTTGTGACATTATCCTGCTGGAAGTAGCCATCAGAGGATGGGGACATGGTGGCCATAAAGGGATGGACATGGTCAGAAACAATGCTCAGGGAGGCCGTGGCATTTAAACGATGCCCAATTGGCACTAAGGGGCCTAAAGTGTGCCAAGAAAACATCCCTCACACCATTACACCACCACCACCAGCCTGCACAGTGGTAACAAGGCATGATGGATCCATGTTCTCATTCTGTTTACACCAAATTGTGACTCTACCATCTGAATGTCTCAACAGAAATTGAGACTCATCAGACCAGGCAACATATTTCCAGTCTTCAACTGTCCAATTTTGGTGAGCTCTTGCAAATTGTAGCCTCTTTTCCCTATTTGTAGTGGAGATGAGTGGTACCCGGTGGGGTCTTCTGCTGTTGTAGCCCGTCCGCCTCAAGGTTGTGTGTGTTGTGGCTTCACAAATGCTTTGCTGCATACCTCGGTTGTAACGAGTGGTTATTTCAGTCAAAGTTGCTCTTCTATCAACTTGAATCAGTCGGCCCATTCTCCTCTGACGTCTAGCATCAACAAGGCATTTTCGCCCACAGGACTGCCGCATACTGGATGTTTTCCCTTATCACACCATTCTTTGTAAACCCTAGAAATGGTTGTGTGTGAAAATCCCAGTAACTGAGCAGATTGTGAAATACTCAGACACCAGCAACCATGCCACGCTCAAAATTGCTTAAATCACCTTTCTTTCCCATTCTGACATTCAGTTTGGAGTTCAGGAGATTGTCTTGACCAGGACCACACCCCTAAATGCATTGAAGCAACTGCCATGTGATTGGTTGATTAGATAATTGGATTAATGAGAAATTAAACAGGTGTTCCTAGTAATACTTTAGACGAGTGTACAAAAAAAAGGTCAATGTTGATTATTTATCATAATGCTCATTTGCCCTATTTTTAAAGTAGATGTAATTGTTAACAAATATCAACATAAATGTGCTTTTTCCGTTATGTTACATTTCAATGATGTGAGGCTTAAATTCACTTATAGCATTTTTGATGACTGATTTTTTTATTTTATTTTTTATTTATCTACTACACAATATAAACAATAATATATTAGTTTTTTAAAACAACTTCTAGTAAAACTGTCTAATCAAAACACAACATTTCAAAAGCCAGTGATCACATCAAACTTGAATATTTGAATCAGTCTCAGTCTGCTTTATGAAAGTTTAGAAGTTTTCTTGGAAATATATAATACTGCGCAAGAACATTTTTGGTATATTTAAGAGCTAGGGTGCGTTCGTCTCCATTCATTTCACTTTTGGAAAAGAACAGTGTGAACAATCTGTGAAATGACTCCTTTTGACTTCCACATAAGAAAGAAAGTCATACAGGTTTGGAACCTCTTGAGGGTGAGTAAAAGATGAAAGAACTTTAAATTCTGTTCCTTTTCAGTTCATAAGTGCACTAAGATGACGTCTACGGTTTTCAGCGAGACTATCATTCACCGTCACCTCACATTCTCAAAGGTATTCACTGTAGTTCCATGAAATAAAATGACACACTTACTGTGTGATTAGATCTAGTCACAAGCATCCAGGTGTAGTTTATCAGTCAAGAGGTTTCAGTTAATGAAGTCACTCAGCTGAGAGGTGAATCACCACAGAGCTGTTCTTCTGAAGACCAAACAAAAAAGTGAATCGATGATTCATCCTTCAATGCTCATTTGCTTTGTATTCCTGTTACAATACAAATAACTTTCTGGACAGGCCAGAATTTCAAAGAACTATTTGTATATGATACCGGATACACCAAATCCATGATTCACCCATACATCTTTCAATAAGTAACAATACAGTACACCGACACATTTTTTTCCCTCCTCGGAAGTCTAGACCTTTCCGGTATGTGATTACTTTTGAACTTCTCCCAACCACATTTTTCCTAGTCTTTTCTGTTGTCAGTCTAGCAGGAGAGATGGGTCTCGGGGGAGATGTATCGCTTTAGGCTGTACAACAGCAAATTTACTCATTCTACCCCTTTCTCTCTCTCTCTCTCTCTCTCTCTCTCTCTCTCTCTCTCTCTCTCTCTCTCTCTCTCTCTCTCTCCCCATTCCTTTCTTTCTTTAACAGTTCCTTTCATCTCGTCACCTGTCTGTTTGACTGACACGCTTTCAAGTTTATTTCTGGTCTGGATTGCAGAGTCACGCACAAAGTCCCAGAGTTAATATTTGATCAGTTCTCGCACCTAACATGCCTGTAATTCATCACTTATTACTTTGTCCGTCTCTATTATTATGCAAGCCGCCTTTGTCATCATAACAGCAATTATATGAGTTTGGCGGCTATGACAGAAACATATTTAGCAAATACACTAACATCCTAAAAATAGAATTGGGTTATATCTGTTTGAGGACTCTTCCATAAATATTAGGAGATTAAAGATTCACTAGACAACCGGATGAAACTGCCACATTCTTTCATTCTTAAAGGTGAAGTGTGTAGTTTCCTTGACAATATATATAGCAGAACTACAAACATAATGCATATTTTGCAAACGCCCCCTTTAAACAGAAAGATCACAAAAATCTCTTACAGGGGCTTGTGAAGGCATGTCTCAACAGGTAAAACTAGGCTACTTTCAATAAAGAGTCAAACATATTAGGAATACTTTTAGCTGTGTTGCTACAGTAAGTTTCATGATAAGTAAGCAATTGAGTAGACTAATATCCTGTCTAGTTAATGTATATCTGCACCATTTTAGCACAGGTACGTCTCTAAGAGCACTTAATCTGGAAATCATATATTGTGTACAAACATCTGATGAACATAGTTTTACATACAATCTAAATCATACATATCTTAAAGGGATACTCCACTTTTTTTGGAAATAGGCTTATTTTACAACTCCCCCAGAGTTAAACAGTTGAGTTTTACCGTTTTCGAATGTATTCAGCCGATTTTCTGATATTTAGAAGAATATCAGTAACCAGACAGTTTCTGGTCTCATTTACTACCATAGTATATATTTTTTCTGTCTGGTTACTGATAGTCTTCTAAATATCAGAAAATTGGCTGAATGGATTCGAAAACGGTAAAACTCAACCATTTAACTCTGAGGGAGTTGGAAAATGAGCCTATTTCCAAAAAAAGTGGAGTATCCCTTTAATGGCATTTTCTAAATGTCTATTAGACATTTGACAGGAAACATCTTTTTACACCTGGTATTAAGATGCGTTATGGTCGATAGAATATCGAATAAAATAAGAATAAAAAGGCCGTTATCGGTTGTTGGTGTGGACGCATGTATAGTTATCTTTCTAGTTATCGTGCTTAGTGTGAACAGGCCTCAATACAGGTGTAAATTGGGTATAAAACATTTGAGCTTGTCCACTTTCAACGACTTCCAGAGGTATTTGGAAACGCATCTTTACCGGATATGTTTCATAGTGTAAACGCTCATGAGGTCGAATGTGTTCAAACAGCCACTAATGATCATCTACTCTCCGTCTACTGACCTAATACGTAAACATTATGGGAAGAGCACTAGTCAGACGGGATTTAAACTTTGTCGGCTGAAGACCCGATTTTGGTTTGAAGATGAAAAATGTACCAAGCACAATGTTCTCTCACCATTCCTGAATTCTGAACCACACTCATAGCGTTCGGCTGGTCTTGCGGCTGTCAGAGCAGAAACGTAAGCTGATGCTCGCCGTATGTTTTTCCGTCGTCTCCAGCCGCTTTCATATGTAAATTGCGTGAGCTTATTTTGTCAATTAGATCAAAAGATCTGACAAACCCATATATTTACCCTCCCCTCTAAGAAATCAGGACAGAAGTGGTTGAAAGTGGACAAAAGAAATGGATTAAACACCAGGTGTAAATGGGAATGTGTCTCCTACGTCTAATTGTGATCCGATCGACCGAAACGCATCTTAATACCAGGTGTAAACAGGTCCAAAGAGACATCTTGCAGATGAGCAAACACTTAAATCTTGCAAATGTCCATAGCGACATCAAATAGCTGTGTCCGTGATGTACGTGTGCCATCATGGGACGTGCCACAACTGTTTGAGGCTATTACACTAGACACATCGTAGTAAACAATATAAAATGAAATATTTGTGTTTCTGAACGAGTGCATGATGATGTTTGTGAAGCCTCCATTGTAGTGCATTGCATCTCAATTCCCCGGTTCCTTCATGACCTGTCTAAACGTAGGGAGTTTTGGCTTGCACTCCAGTTACCCAAAGCTGAATGTATTTTCCCATGTAACGTGTCAGCCGTGGTCCCACACCCTCTAAACACCCTACAGTAGCCACACTCCCAAACTGTCGCCATTGACGGATCTGAGAGGACCACTCTCACTGGAGGGCTCATTGATTAGACTTTTTGGGGAACCCATAAACCCACGTTTGGCAAACTAACTAATAGTATTTTTATGGTGATGTAAATGGAAGCTTTAGCTTTAAGTTCTGCCAGGAAAACTCAATCGTTGCGTCACAAATGACCTTCTCATCTATCCAATCGTGTCTAATACTTGCGGTATAAAAGACAGGTACTTACACATGTTTGAGTTCGCAGATGCTGACGCTTTCATTGACCTCCATCCTCCCCACCACCTCCAAGATGGTTCATTCCCTTCCATCCTACCACCTTCAAATATGGTCCCTTCCCTTCCATCCACCCCACCACCACCAGGATGGTCCCTTCCTATACCTCCCAGGGGTCGGCTGCGCCCCTGCCTTAGTCTTCAGGCAGGAAATGCAGAGTCCGGACCCTCGGATTGCGAGCTATGGACGGGGCCTACGCCAAAGAACTTAATGACTTGCTGGGCTATCAATACATGTATTTATTGTTACAGTATTTATTCTCCTGAGACTTTCTGGTAGAAATTAAATTACTTCTCAAACAAGATTATTAGTTTTTTTAAATGTTCAAATATGTCTGTGTGATAATTCTAACAGACTCTGTGAAACCAAATATAAAAAAAAGGTAAATATGTCCACAGGATTATACATTTCAAGCCATTTCATGGAGGTTCTATTGAAACATGGAAATCAGACATCTTGCCTGCATATCTTATCATGAGAAAACATCACACTGTATGTGTCATTTACTGTCCATACAGAAAGAAACAGAGAAATGTGTTGGCTGATGTGAATCTGAAACAGACGTCATTCAGTAATGCAGGTCTATGTTTTATATCACCTTGAATCATAAAACAAGTCTGAGTTCTGGAGAAGACATTGGGATGAAAGGAACAGTTCACCTCCATAAATCTACAGACATTCATCTCAAATGAAAACATCTCTCTGCTAGACAACACCATACTCATTTACAACTATCTCAGATAGCTTTGACCTCCTTGTTGTTCCGTATTGATTTTTTTCTATTATTATTTAGATAAAGTTTGAGTTGAGACACAACTTCTATATCGCTTTAATTAAATACAGAGATGCAGGACTCTTTCTGGACTCTATCAAAACATGTTTCACAAACAATCACCAAGTAGAGACAGTATCAATACGGCTTCTGGAACGGCTTATGAAACGGCGTCTGGAACATGAACAAATGTTGGGGGCGGGGCTTGATTTTGTCCATAGGGAATTGATTGGATGGTTGTGGTTTGCTATTGGTGGATCTCATTTGATTGACAGGTCATCCCACCCTCACGCCAGTAAACACGTCATCAGAGAAGAGAGGTTCACACAACTATGCCAACTTCTGCTTCTGAGAACCAAGGAAATTTGAAAAGTATCAAATATAAACTTGATGCTTTCTCAGTAACAAATTAACTTGAACGCAAAACTGGAATATCGCATAAAACCTTTGCGAACCATCCCATGTGTTCAAGAGAACAAAACTTTTGTATTTAAATATCTGTAAGTTGCTTCAATCAGTGAAATGGCTCATTTTCACTTGTTGGAAGGAATTAAACAAATCATTTTAAATGTCTTTGGCTCAAGCGTTTCAGAATGACCAAAATCAACATTTAAAATCAATCTGCAATGTGGTTGGTCCGCTCATTAGTCCAGTTATCCAATCAGATATTCTGTTGAGGCAAAGTCACGTTTTTTTGCGCATTTAGGGATTTAATTGGTAAACGTGTTTCCATTGTAGTTTAAGGTCAACATAAAATCATCACCTCCAATCACGTTCCACTATTCGATCAATTGCTAATGGATACGATTACATTAGATTAATGGATCGCAAACAACGTTTCAACCCCCTGCACATGATAATTATCTCAACAACTAGCTAACTAGAGTTCTTTGAGGAACTCAAAAGTTCTTTTGACATCAGCCTGTTCAAATATCTGGAAGCTGCCATATTATTATTATTATTGGTGCAGTGAGTGAATAATGTGCTTTGGTATTCCAATGATTGAAACCTCTTCCTAGCACACCATGTAAATTGTTCCAGCTCTAACTCTTGTGGAGTACTAGATAGTTATCGTTCACCGCATGAAAAGACGCAGGCATTCTCATGGCTGTATAGATGTACCTCTTTACAAGGTAACCTTTCTCTGAGTAAGGAAATGTGCAGTCATTTTGGGTGTAGTTTAGATTTCACAGTATAAATTGCTTTCCATCCTTGTTTAGCGGGAAAAGAGGACATAAATGCCAGGCTGCTTTTGCTCAGACCCCATCAAATGTTATACAAACATAAGTCAGATTACTTTCCCTCTCAAAAGGATGGATGGCTCGAGTGTTTTGCGCTAAGTGAACAACAAGACATTTGGAATGGTGTCAGGGAAAGGACATGGTGTGATTAATACTTGGTGTTGTTCTGGCACCACTTCTTCCAAAGAAGGCAACTCCAGCTGGTAATCTTACGGATGCAAAGGGAGCATCTCTTTATTTGCCAGCAGGGACACATAAATTACTCTTGTAGGAGACGTTTTGATTTATTTTCCATTGAGGAAAGATAAACTCCATGCAACCTTTCACAAATTTGACCCATACATTAAATTCCATCGCATTTAGTTAAAACCATTTGGTTTGGTTGTGATTGGCAACATTCTTTTTCTTAAATATTATATTAACATGAAATGAAAATGGACACTATTGACTTAGGTAATACATGCTCCTGGAGTTATTCTGAATTATTTATTGGTGCCCACAATTGCAAAAAAAAAAAAAAATAAATAAAAATGTCCGTTTCATTTCATGTTCATATAAGCCTGTATAATATCAAATGGCAAGAAAATGGCGGCACCAGGTGTAGCTTCAGCACTCTTCACCTTTGTGCTGCTCACACATATTTTTAGCTAGACTGGCACCAGTCAAATTTTGGATGACTACTATTTTAACAGTAATACAAAGCTAACCTTCTGTGTCCGATCTATTGACAAAACAAGCAAAACAATTTCAAATTTGGGAGACACGTCTTGGTCGCCACTTTCATTCAATCGCACCTTTTCAACCAAACAACAAAACACTATAAAACCAAAATAAAGCCACAATAAAGCGACACGTTTCTAATAACCATGTCCCTCTTGCTGTCCGGAGACATCCACCAGTGCCCTGGTCCTCTCAACTATCAAGAACAAGACAGACCCCACACCATGTCCGTGCACAGCGTGAGCATCACCAGTAGCAGTCAGGTACGCTCTTTGTGTAATTTACACTACACTAATGGGCAACAAACTCTCATCCTAGGGAGTCATCTAACTGAAACTTTTGGCCATGCGTCTAAATCCGACGCACATGGCACCCTTTAGCGTCAGAGAGGTTTAGGTCTTGGGTAAGGTTAGACCACTAGTACACTCTAAAAAATGCTGGGTTGTTTTAACCCAACTTTGGGTCAAATATGGACTAACCCAGCCGTTGGGTTAAATTTTTACATTACATTTTTAACCCAACATTTCGGGGTCGTCCATATTTGACCCAAAATTGGGTTAAAACAACCCAGCATTTTTTAGAGTGTAATAATGCATAGTTTACCCTTATTACTATACTGTAGTAACTACTCTAAACCACAGATAAAATAAGGTGTTACCAATAATAATTAGGTCACTAGCTTGTAGTGGACTTACTGGAACTACTACCCAGACAGCACCATAGTATCAGCCCAGATCAGGCCCACATCTGGTATGTGTGGGATCCAGGTGTGCCGAATGTGGGCCGGATCTGGGCCGACACTGTTGCTGTCTGGGTACCTAACTATAGCTAACTACTTTTGAGTTAGATTAACTTAACAGTACTTTAACCACTTGTCGTTGAACAAACCACAGGCTCAAAACAGCTTCCCCAACACTGGTCTGAAAAGAAATATTGAGCAAAGATTTTTGAGAGTTTATTCATCTTCAGACGTGTATTCAGTGGAAGAATTTAAAGGGTTAGTTAGGTATTTTACACTTAAAGCCCTGTTTTAAGATCGTTTCTGGTGAAATAGAACAGTTTCGATTGAAATTTGGAGGTTTTATCGTAGTTTTTGTACCAAGTCAAGTCAATGGAGTCGGACAAAAACTATGATAAAACCTGCTGGAAAGCATATTTTGCAGCGATTTTTGTGTGAGCAGCCACTTGGGTGAGTTTCACGTATTTGTAAACTAAAGTTTAATGCGTTTTATGAATGATTGTTCCAACGCACATAGACAACCATTGTTTAGGTTGAGGGGTACTAACACAGAAACCTAAAATTTTCAGGACAGCAGCATTTGTCCAAATTTCAATCTTAACCGTTCTATTTCATCTGAAACGATTTTAAAACAGGGCTTTAAGTGTAAAATACTGAACTAACCCTTCAAGATGGCTCCCTTTTCAAATTTTGCGATTTGTGACGATGGTCTATAATGGATTATGCGAGATGTTTTCGACAGGTACAGGGGAGGTGAGGTGCGCAGATGTACTTGTTGGCTTGAGTGACTAAACTTAAAACAGGGCCAAGCCAAACAGCTTTTAATAGGAATGAACCTTGTCTTTGGCAAAGCTTAAGAACTCCTCCCTGGAATGATAGGACACTCAATATCCCTCCTTATTTGGCTCTGAGAGGATTGGATGAGGTTATCAATTTTAAACAAAGAGATAAACTCAAAACATACCAGACACCTTCTGGTCAGGATCTGTCAAGTAGTTTTCCAACAAACGTTTTCATTAATGGGCTTGTGTCTAGGAGGTTGTTTACGGACTGTGAAAAGAGGATAGAAAGACTACTTGCACACTCTAAAAAATAAAGGTGCATGCTTCTATAAAGAAACTTTAACGTCCATGGAACCTTTCAAGTTTTTTAAGATTTTAAAATGTTCTTGCTCTTTGGGGATCCAAAATTGTTCTTCCATGGTATCACTGAAAAGCCCTCCTTTTTGAACTTATATTTTTAAGATTGCAGACCCCAAAAAACAAGGACCTAATTATACCCGTCTCTTATTTCTAGCACCTGTGAAGACGTATATCAATCAGTTAGTCTGACAGCTGTGTCAGCGGGACTGAAGATGAATATGGCTTTTTGAAAGGCTGTGGGTCATTACAGGGAAAAGATAAGGTGAAGAACGCACCTTTAGAGACTGACATGCTGCTTAAGAGTGATTAATTGGCCGTGTCGGAGAAATGTACACAGAAAGAAAAAAACAGCTGTTTTCATTTACACTACTGAATCAGGAATGTGTGCTTAATATGACAGTGATAGTCTCTATGGAACTCCAAA
Organism: Pimephales promelas; assembly: GCF_988280905.1. Lineage (NCBI taxonomy): Eukaryota > Metazoa > Chordata > Actinopteri > Cypriniformes > Leuciscidae > Pimephales > Pimephales promelas. Next base: position 21,183,981 of record NC_142770.1, on the reverse strand, counting down.
CACACACATACACACACCAAATGAGAACCTATTAAATAAAATAAAGCTATATCAAACAAAGGGCAAAAGTGGTTCTATATGAAATGTAACATTTAATTGCTTGCTTTTATTAACAAACAATAAAAGTGAACATCTCTTGATACCCCTATAATAACAAGTTTGGAAATGCCCTGTTCATCTTGTAAGTAAGTAAATAGATAGATAAATAAACTTACTTTCAGTTTTGGTATCTCAGTGGGGCAAAGGCCAGGCCGACTGTTTTGGTTTAACACTTCCCTTATTATTTAATTAAATTTAACAACTTAGTATTAAAACTTCTCATGAGAACTTCAAAAGACTGGGAAATCTACAAATATGCACACTAGTTAATATATCGTTCTGATGTCCGCAATGGAATTTGCAGCAATTTGTTCAAAATAACATAAAAAACAACAAAAAACATATTCGTATGAAAAATAATCTAAATACACTTCTTCTATTGTTAAAATTTTTCATTCCCCCCCCCCAATTTTTTTTTATATCCAATTGAAAAAAAATTCGAATTATAGAGATTAAATCTACATTTAAATAAAATTGCATAAAAACCTTAAAAAGTTGTTTTACTCATTTTATAAAATAGATAAATAAATAATAAAGCTGTAAATTATTGTTATTGTATTGAATCATACAAATTTGTCCACCAAATATAAATACTTGAGGTAACTAAAAGATAGGAAGCCAGTTTCTTCTCAGATGACAAAAAAAATTAGCCTAACCCTAACCCTAACCCATAATTATATCAGAAAGAGGACCAGTATGTAACGATCAGTAAGTTTCATAAAAATATAACATTTCCTATGACGTCAATGTTAGTTTAAGTACATGTCGTAATATTTATGATTAAAAAATAACAATGATAAATGTTTTTATGGGGTAAAAGTAAATAAAATGTATTGAAGCTTTAAAAAATGTTTTTAATTCATTCATTTTGGACATTTTAGTATACGACCTGTAATAAATGCCATGTTGAAGTTTACAACTATTGCTGAAATCAGAAATCCATTATTCTACCGTATATAAAAACTGTTCCATTTGAGTTTTCAAACGCATCTTCTTCACAAAAACAGACCATCATTTTGTCCCAGCATGCAGCATACACTCTCATAAGACAGTGTCATCCATTCCGGTGTCATCCTGAGAAAAAATATTGACTTAATTAGTGCCCGAATATAAGACAAAGACTGTGGTGAGAATTGATCTTGTCATCGAGTGAGGAACAGGATTTAGACGGGTACCATCTTTAGCATTTCGAGCACAGTTACATCATTAACGCTGGAGGAACCACTTGACTCAAAGTTTAGTATGAGAATGCCTACAAAGAACCTGCATTAGTGAGAGATTAAGAAGATTATAAGCATCTATTTGACTTTTGTATGCGTGGTTGGCGTACTTGTGCCGTCGTTTCCTGGGTGAGTAACTCAAGAATGATAGGTTGCTGCCTTCGTGTTGTTTTTCTCCCAAATGTCTTAGTCATGGATCCTGATACACTTGAAAGATTCAGTACACAGCTTTGGGGTACACTAGTCAGGAGCAGAGAATACAAATTAAAACTAAAGCTGTTTTTGGAAACAATGTATTTCAGAAAAAGAAAGTCGCTTCACTCCTGAATCTCTTTTTAGCAGAACTTATAATAGACTTCCAAAGGATTTTTGAATTTAGTTTAGTGTCTCAAGTAATGCTGCACGCTATTATGCATTTATAATAAATCTTTACCCTTTTATGGGTAATTACAATTATCCTAATTATGCAATTAGACTGAATACATTATTAGAAAACCCGCTTTTGTTCTTATTTCAAATGCATCACTTGACTTTCCCCATTTATTTTAAGTGGCTTTAACTACTATGTACTAACATTGAAATTAATAATTTGATACAATGGACTTATTGTTTACGTGCATGTTTTTACATTGTACTTATATTTTATAAATACCTGAATATAATTACAGCTGTAATTAATTTATTTAATCATATTTGTAATAACACTGTTGACCCTTCCCTTACACCTTGACCCACATTTAAACCGACCCACACAACACACACCTGTACCGTATCACACCTCAATAGCAGTACAAGTGTTTTACAATACGACATGAACACAATAACTACACTGTACTTATTTTTCGATGTAAGTACATAGTATTTAAAGCCACTTAATGTAAATTGGGACACGATTTGTTCTTCATGAAAGTTTCAATGAGCTTGTATTACAATTTGTAATAATAATAATAATACTGAATTCAATTTGTTAATAAAAAAACTTTAATCCATCAAAACAACTAGCATAAAAAACTTGCGCTTTAAATTTCAATATCTTGTAAACTCTAAATCTAATAAAGTTGATCAATATATTCAAGTTTTGAAACCTCCAAAGAGACTTTAAACTGGAAATATAAAAATCACATTATAAAAATTACAGAATAGTCGTTTAATAGGAAACTTGAAATATATATATATATATATACATACACACATATATATATATATATATATATATATATATATATATATATTATTAATAAGACAGACCATTACAAAACTTTTTTTTTGCTTTCTTTATTGTGCTAATACTGACACAAGACAGCAAATAATCAAATAAAGCCCCCCAAAAATGAAAAAATGCAATTGCTTAATTTATTCATGCGGTGATGCACTCTATGACTTTCAGTTTGTTGTCATCAGTTTTCTTTAATCATAGTTTTTCTGTCTTGACCTAGTTTCTCAGTTCGTTTGATTACTTATTTCGTTCACCTGTTGTCATTTAATTGGTTATATATTTCCCAAGCAATATATATATATATATATATATATATACACACATAATAATAAACGCCCTTTTAATGTTTGAGGTCTTTATGATATACTGTAGGTGTTAGCAATACAAATCCAACAGACCATAATTCAACATTAAATGTGGAATAGTTAACGTTTTAGTGAGAAGTAAACATATTTATTCTCTTCCTCTGAAACCATAAATAACTGTAACTAAAAGCCTAAAGGCCTTTTTTCTTAAGAAATTCTGGACTAAACCACTTCATACGGATTAGATTCACGATCTCTTAATGAACCTTTTCAAGCATCAAAATGTAATTTGGGTTGCTGTCAATGTAGAGACAGAAAGCTCTCAGATTTCAATAAAAGTATTTTAATTTGTGTTCCAAAGATCAATGAAAGTCTTATAGGTTTGGAACGACATGAGGGAGTAATTAATGACAGAATTTTATTTTTTGGGGGGTGAACTAACCCTTTAAAGTAGCAATACAGAAACTAGAAACTTCTAGAAGTTATGCTTTGTCACTAATTTCAGCTATTTCTTCAATCAATCAATAATAAAAAAAAACTTTACTTCAATGCTTGTAATTATGATAAATGCAAATATGTACACTAATATTTATACTTTATATATTTTTACAGAATTTAGACAGGTTTTGACATTTGTGCTTTCTTCACAAGTATTCGCTGAATTTTGTTTCATTATTGTGACACGCTCCACAAAAATGTTCATGGAGACAGAGAAGGCAAAAAGCACACCCTGTTTGTTTTCTTTATTATACAAAAGCAGAAAGTTTTGTTTCGATTGTAAGTACACTCTTAGAAGAAAAGGTTCTATATGGAACCTTAAAAGGTTCTATCAGCGCTACGTATTTGGAACCCCTAAAAGGTTCTATACACTCTTAAAAAAGGTTTCCTCTGGGTTCTATATATAGAACCCTGGGGTTCCATACTTGGCCAATAGAACCTTTTACCAAAAAAAAAATGGTTCTAAATAGAACCATATTGGAGTTCCATATATGAAGTGAGGGATGGAACCCTTTCTGGTTCTAAATAGAACCATTTCTTCTAAGAGTGTAGACACAAATATGGTTTACCCTTCACAGTTTTGAATGGTATTATTATTTTATCTATGATTCTTTTATCTTTTATATATGACCATAAACATCAACAGAACGGGCCAGTAAGTTCGTCGAACCCAGAGGAAAAAAGAATTGTGATATTAACGGTAAAAGACTGTAAAAATGCTACAGTGCAAAACTGAAAAATTGGTTAACAAAGTTTCCGTTTTATATACAGTAAACAACTGTGATAAAAACAATAACGTCACTACCGTATTTTTGATGGTAAAGTTTTGGCAACCACAGCTGCCGTTTTTTTACCGTTTTATTTTTTAGAATGTAACAACCTCAAACCAAATTATTTTATTTATTTATTTAACACTTGGAATACGATGGCTGCAAGTTTGCAGACATGACATGCTGTGTTTCGTTTCTTTTACTGCTAGGTTTGAAATTTCTCGCCAACCTACCAACTGCAACAACAAAAAAAAAGCAGAATGTAACACTATCAAAATGAATCAGCTAAAAAGTACAAACAATTCAAGATGAGGTGAAAGGTGCGTTAAACTAGTTTATCCTGTGGCTGGTTGTCACTTGTGTGGTGATAGATGACAGCACAACTGAAGCAAAATATTCATTAAGCCTGTGAAAGAGTGGACAGATATGCAGATCAAAGCAGCACCTTCCACACTGCACTGTCACATGCAAAAAGACTTTAATCTCCCAGTTGCAATATTGTATTAATTAGTCTCACAGTCTAGCGTGAGAACTGTAGACTTGCATGTCTTGGCATGTCTAAGTTTGAGGGAACGTTTATGAATTATCTATAATTACAGACATGTGGTTGTGTTGGCTGGTTATGTCGGGAACCTCCAAATTGATGCATGTCCAAGTTTTGTTGAAACAGATATGGATCATGTTAAAGGTGCTGTAAGCAAGCATAAAATGTCTCTATTACCTGAAATATATCAAATATTAGACTCAAATAGCTGTTGTGAAAAAAAAAAATCGCACATATCTTTGACTGCCCAAGGCTCTGTAAACACACAAAAAAGCATCAGGGGAACAGCCTGTTCTTGTTCAGCCGATCAGAAAAGTAGTCATTTCGAAATATACTCTTCCCATCAATCATTTTGAGCGTATGGGTCAAGGGATCTGAGTTTGGCGGGATAGAGGGCAAGTGGTTGAAGTTGGCGAAATGGCCGAAATTAGAAAAACCAAGTGGTCAAGGTTTGACGGATTTAATTCTAATGTAATCATATTTTATAGATGTATATTTTTGTATAGATTTTATAGATGTCGTGGCCTATGTCTATGCCTTGAAGCTTGACATGGTGAAACCATCACAAACAACTCTAAACTATTCCTCATTTGAGCCTTTATGAGCTTGTTTACCCGTGAATGCGCTCGGATCCAGTAATAAATTCAGAACGTTAAATGAATGTATACCTGTAAGCAGTTTAGAAAGCACTAAAAGGATTGCACCACTCATGTGTGCTAGTTTGAGGTTACACAAAGCGGATCTCGACATCAAATCTCTATAGCCGAGATACCAGAGTTTCATAATGCCATTGGCATGACAGCAGCTTTTGGAGTCAGTCTTTCTGGAATGACTACAAGTTTTACATTTTAAGCATTGCACAGGAAACTATTTGCATGTTTCGGGGTTTGACAGTTAATTTAGCCTGTAATTACTTCAAAACAGTGTTGATGAAGCTTCCTAGCTTCAAGCTATAAATGAAAGTCAAGATTAAAATGTTATTTACACTATAAAATATAAAAAATAGTACTATATGAATATAAATGTATTAAATTCCATACATATCAGGATTTGAAAGTCTTTTTAAGTTTTATTCTAATAACAATCTTAAGAAAAAAAACATAGGAACATTGTTAAGACTTGTTTTTTTTGAGGGGGGGGGGGGGGCATAACATTCTTAGCTTTATAGAAGTTTGAAGTTATGTTAAAAGTTACTTAAACATTTAAGTTATTTCTTGAAGGATTAGTTAAAATTCCCTGATTTTTACTCAACCCCAAATCATCCGATATGTTTAGGTCAACTCTATCTCACGACCAAATCGTACGAATTCGACGAATGATTAAAAAGTGTCTAATTCATACGACCTCACTTGTACGAATTCGTACGATTTGTCTAAGCCCACGTGATGGGTAGGTTTATGGGCGGGGTCAGGGGTAGGTCATTCGTACGAATTCATACGAATTGGCCAATTAGTAAAATACCTACGAGTTAGCAAAATCGTACTAATTCGTATGAGTGAGGTCGTATGAATTGTTGCGAATTAGCCACTTTTTAATCATTCGTCGAATTCGTACGACTTGGTCGTGAGATCGGGTTGGTTTAGGTCTTTCTTTCTTGCCATGTGCGTAGTGCGTAGTATAGCGCCATTTTGACATATAGCGTTCTATATGACGCTAAAGGATGAGAATGTGTTGTATTTACCATAAATACCATAGCACATGAATGCACCATTACATCAAGATGTTAGGTCTGGGATCTCATCATTGAAAGGGCTCAATCCGAGGGGCGAGATAAACGGTTGTCTTTCAAATTCTCTCTGCACGCAATTGGATAGCGCTATAACCAATCTGAGCAACGAAGAAGGTGACGACTGAGTCCCATGCGTTTTCCCACCAGCGGAGCAAGTTGATATATTAAACTTTTACTTCTTTTTTTTATGATTCAAGTGCCGTTCTTTGTTCTGGTTTCAAAGAAAAGCTTAAGTTCAAATCATCCAGAGTTGCAGTTAAAGCCGAATCGAAAGACAGCTGTTCGCCAGCAGCAGCCATTCTTTGTTTAAGTAGCTGTGAACCGTCGCAACTCTGTCGTCATTATGTTAAGCCCACCCGCCGACTCTATACACGATGTGATTGGCCTGACTAAACTGGCTGCGAAATCATTTTTGCTGCCGCTAGGGTGCGTCTAGATTTCTAGGCTACATATTGTGCATAATTTTACTTATTCCTGAAGATGTTGTGCTCACAACCAAAGTGTGTGTACATAAAGACAAGTATAATGGCTATAAAACAGTATAATCGGTTTGTGCATCAGGTTTTAAAGTGACAGCAGCCTAATAGAGCCTACTGGTTGCCAAATTCGTACTTTGCAGTCACGTGACTACCATGGATGCCTGGCGGGCAACATGCGGGTATTTTCAACGTAGAGTCCTGTAGTTCCATTTCTTTCTAGTAGCTATCAAGTCTGTTAGCGAGCTAGCTGCGTAACTATGGACTAGGATTAACTCCAAGGTGAAGGTAGATAAATTGTGTGAAGCAGACAAGGTTTTTTTTTAGATAATCGAACAGTAATAATTCCTCCGTAAATAATCCAGCTCTACTGTTCTCATTGAAAACTATAGATATCACAAACCTTAAAACAACCTATCACACACTTTTGTTGTTGTTAGTTACACAAAACACAAACAGCTGACTCGCCGAACCAGCTGGTGGCGTTGATTGACGAAACTACAGGTTAACTTAAAGACACGATTAGTTACATGATCATACACCCATTGTATTCAAACAAATCTTGAAATTACCTTGAGTGATGGAATGATCACTGCACAGATGTGTAACACCGTGACCCAACTACTACACGCGACGCGATAAAATTCCAGCGACAGCAAGTGTGTCTGTCCACACTAGACGCGACCCGACTGTGAGATGCCACACATTCAGAACAGCGTGTGCCTATGGTGTGAGCAGAGTCTCTCTGTGAAAGCGCACTGTTGGCCCGCACTCGCATTGGAAATGGGTAAGGACATAATCAAATCAAGAAATAACATTATTAAAAATCAAAACATTAACAAAATATACTCATTGACTAATTTTGTTATGAAGTACAGTTGTATGTTTGCATAGAATTCATTTTGAACGCTATATTACATGCTTTCAAAATCTGAGGTAAATTATCCATTATCGCTTGTGGCACAGTGACCTATTTTTAACCAAAAATTAATAATGTATACTCATAACCAGTGTAATTTCTTCATTCTGTCAGCCGCGACGTCGCAGAAATAGGAACCGTTTCTAAATTAGAAACTTCGCGTGTCGCGTCTGGTTAGGACAAAAACTCTGATTAACATGGAAAAGATACCTTTTATCGTGTGTCGCGGCGTCGCGTCGCGTGTAGTTAAGACACGGTGTAACGATATACTGTGAAGGTTGCTTATCTCATCTGGTTAGTGCAACCAATCGCACAACAACTATCTGGCGTGTCGTTTACACCTCGAAACACCAACTTTTGTATAAAAACTTGGCGACATCCTGGCAAGATTCTTGAGTACTTTACTGGGTTTCGTTGCTGGAAAACGGCATTTTTGCCCACCAGCCAGTGCTTGTGACGTCACATGTAAAGTATGAATTGTGAGATAACTGTATATGTGGCAATTTTTTTCCCTATGGTATTGTCAAAACCATGACCATATATATATATACACATGTGTGTGTGTGTGTGTGTGTGTATTTCCTCAGTAATCCTCAACAGCAAGTCAAAAAGATGTTTTTGAAAAGAATCTGTTCTAAATCTTACAGGAGCTTCCAACATCACAATATCCCAGAAATTTATATTTATAAATATTCCCTTGTGTGGAAGCAGACAACACTGGCAGTCTGTTAATCATAAATCAGTGATAAGGGGAATGATTAGAGGAAAAGAAAAGAACTAACGGCAGAGTCATAGATAGGACATGAGCATACGCTCTGGTTGAATCCCTCGCCCGCGGTGTTATGCGTCACAATGTGCTGAGGTAGGGCTTAAACAAGTAAACAAACCAAACTTAAACTATTAAAAGTTAATTTGCACGGTTTCATTTTGAACGGAAACTGGCAGATATTAAGAAGAGTTTGGCAGGGAGTTTGAGAACCGTCACAAACAGTATTGAGTTCATCCAAAATGTCTGTTTAATGTTGCAGGTTTACATGGAGGGGAGTGAACAAATCATTTCATCCGAGGTCAAAGTTATTGCTCAAGGGTTTAGCAGCCAAACAAAGCAGCAACTATATTTTCTAAACTTTATTAAAAAGACAAAAACAAGCAAAAAAAAAAAGAAAAGAAACGTATTCATTGTTCGGATTGATATTCTTTCCTTCTCGTTGGAGATAATCACTTTATTAAATTCCTGGAAAATAAAGGCTGATTCAATTACAGTTAAGACACACTCATTTAAAGCTGAAACTGGCGCCTCTACTATTATTGTACAGAAAAGAAAATAGACAAACTGTGAGACAAATGGCTCATTTATGAGAAGCATAAAATGGGACTGCAAGTATGAGGACGTTGAGTCAAATTATAGATTTCAAAGCGCTAACTATAAGTTTTTAAGCAGATTTAAAAATAAACAGTCCTCAATCATCGCTGATATGATCACCGCAGATAAGATCTTTCGAGCGAATGTTTGTTTGTCGCATGCCGCTCTTTCCAAAGGGATTGGCTTTGAAGCGCAGTTTCTCAAAAATCTCAATTAAACCAAACTGAAATCATTGTTCTCTTTAGAACTGGTTTCAAAGTATTGTTTGCTCTCATTCACTCAATAATTCAAGCTCATTTTCCAGTTTATCTCCCGTCGTGAGTCGCCCCGAACTCGCTATTTCTACAAATGGACATTTTACAATTGAAACCCTCAACTCAGTGGGCCAAACCTGAATTGTCTCTAAATTGTAGCATTTTTCATTTTTAAAAATAGTTTGTGACATTTCAGCTTTTGTTTTTTACCCAGATGAATAACAAAAATGGATGGATTTGGATGGATGGATGGATGGATGGATGGATGGATATGGATGGATATGGATGGATGGATGGTTTGTTGGTTCGTTGGTTGGATTGATGGATGGATGGATGGTTTGTTGGTTGGTTTGGGTGGATGGATGGATGGATAGATGGATGGATATGGATGGATGGATGGATGGTCCGTTGGTTCGTTGGTTGGGTGGTTGGATTGGTGGATTGGTGGATGGATGGATGGATGGATGGATGGTTTGTTGGTTCGTTGGTTTGGGTGGATGGATGGATGGATGGATGGATGGGTGGTTGGGTGGATGGATGGATCGATGGATGGATGGATAAAAAATTAACTAATTTATGATTTATGAACAAATTTTTTGCAGTGCAGCTCATGTAGACCAACAACTAAAATGAGTAAGAACGCATCCTGTGTGAACGCTACCTTAAGAATATTAATTCTGGGACTTCTTGGATTGTATGAAAACAGGTTCGGCAATCTACATTCTTTCATGTGTTTTATATGTGCAAAATGTACATACCTCAAAGGCTGTAATACACTTAGCAGATGATCACCGGTCATTCATCTATGGCCAACACGGCTTCTTCAACACCACGTTCTGTGATGTGAATATGAGCAATGGAGGACTTTGAACATGAAACCAGGGCCATGCTTCCAAGACACACTCACTGCAGTGAAACATGGAGTATGGAGTCATGGAAAGATCAACATCTATGATGAAAATGAAAGAAAGAGAAAGAATCAAATCAAAAAGATAAACAAAAGGATCTGGCAGAGCAATAAGAATTAAATGTATCCTCTTCTGAACTCTAGCAACGCCCAATTTAGGGAAAGTACAGTCATTTTCAGAGACGATCAATAAAAGATTTTTGATATATAGTGCAAATGATTATCTCCCCAATGTCTCGTAACTTTAATAATCTTGGTGCCCAGGAATATGTTTAGAATCGCCACACCTGCCATTTTTTTTTTTTTTCAATAAGTGTTTTTAGATATCAAAAGAGCCCAACCCAAAGTCTCAACGCCATTTTATGACTTGGGTTACTCCCTTTAATAGAATTCCATGGCATTTTTCAGATGTTTTATTGTTGGCAGAACAAAAAATGCCAGTCTGATCACTTTTACAAGGTATTCAGATGTGCGTTCTAATGATGCACAAATGTGGGTGTGCATCCTTGTTTATTTCAGCAAGTACACAAAAAAGCATATGCTGACTGGGCCGGACTCATTGGTTGTTAATGACAGAGCAGAGGAAAGCATCCAGGTGCTGTGAAACTGTATTCCTCTCTTCTTCTCACACAAATATACACACAGACTTGCAGAGCATTGTGGGAAAATGCCAAACTGCCCCCCCACCAAGAGCTCCAGCCTCAAGCTAAACATTAATTAAACCGTAATTCCACTTCCCCAGCAGTCGAGCGTGTTTCTCAGGCCAACATAAAACTTGATGGAAACAGAGAGCTTCCTGTAGAACCAGAGTTCGTTAGCGGTGTTTGCTAAGACGAGCATCACTCTTACTATTGACTCACTTAGGGTTAGTGATATGACCCTTAACGTCAAGTCTGTGATCACATTTACCACTGTTCAGCAAAACATTGTGGACAAAATTTCCATAGGAATCCACGTGAACAAAATTTTTGTGTGAGGGCAAAATATTTCCACGCACATATTTCACATCGGGTACACTTGGTCATGTAATTTTGCCACAAATTAAGTCTTAAACTTGTCTTAATATATATTAAGCCTTAAGAGTGTTGAGGAAAGCTTTGCAACCTTCTAGAACACACTAGCAACCACCTAGCAATGACCCAGAAGAAGCTAACAACATCCACCATTGTGGAAAAACAATTTAACAAAGAAGTGTGCCCCAAGGCTCGATATTAGGGCCACTTTTTATTTTTTATATAAATAATGTCCCATTAATTTTCAAATACTGTCATCTTCAAGTTTATGCCGATGATGCGGTCATATATGCATCTAAATCTGAAACAGTTTATTTTTTTAATTTGTTCATACTTTTGAATAATAATACCTTTTTTTCGATGAAAAAGTAAAAAAAAAAACTCTACTGTAACAATATACTGTACCATGCAAACGTTTGTTTAGTATTTTCTTTCTTTCTTTCTTTCTTTCTTTCTTTCTTTCTTTCTTTCTTTCTTTCTTTCTTTCTTTCTTTCTTTCATAATTTTATTCAAGGATGTGTTAAATTGAAAGAAAGTACTGTAATAGTAAAGATTTATATTGTTAGAAAATATTTATATTTTGAAAAAAAAAAATGTTTTTAACTTTTATTTTCATCAATGAATCCTGAAAATAGTATCACAGGTTCCAAAAAAAAAAACATTGATAATAAGTCAGAAAATTGACTAATTGACACAGAATGATTTCTGAAGGATCATGTGACACTGAAGACTGGAGTAATGATGATGAAAATGCAGCTTTGATCGCATAAAATCACATATTTTAAAGTATAGTATAAAGTATAGTTTTTTTAATGAAAAATTAAATTTAATAATAATACTATAGAAAATACTATATAAAATCAAATAAATGCAGGCTTGATGAGGATAGGAAACTTCTTCTAAAAACATTTTAAAAAGTAATGTTTCCAAACTTTTGACAATATTTATAAATGGAACTAAAATTTGTCATGCAAAACAATAATTAATTAAAAAAAAAAACAAAAAAAAAACAACAACAAAAAAAACATGGTTATACCAGCTACAAAAGCTGCCATTTGACCTTCGTCATCAACATCAGTTTTCTTCATGGTTTATTGTTTTGTTTTCATAAAGCATCATTAAAATGTACTCCCTTAAAGACAGTACTTTACCCTTATTTGACCAGGGTTTTATATGTCCATTTTAATAAACCCTTGTAAATGAGACAGTAGGACAATAGAAAAACACACAAAAATGTGTCGTTGTGTGTACGTCACATGATCAGATTAATCAGCAAGATGAAAAACCATATCAGATGAGTGCTTTACGATAGTCTCAGACCGTGTTGTGCCTCCAGGTTTAAGCTGGTGCAAAGAAGGATACTTTGCATTCCTCCAGCATTGATCTTATCCCGTCTGACCTTATCTCATCTGCTCAAACCCCTCCCTCTGGATTACTCAGAGAAACACAAGACCGAGAGATCATTCTAGCATGCCTGTACCTGCCGTGTGCTCTTTAATGGATGGATTGCGGTACAACCAAGACTGTGCTGACATCAAAGTTGTTTTGAATGCAATATCTCAACGTCTTCTACGTCAGCAGACTCTGTTTTGCACCCAAACAGCATTTGCCGACAATGATGAACGTGGATGAGTGATGAATGGAAGAAAACATACATCAGGTGTGCTCATCAACGTTCATCTCATGAGCCTAAAAGAGGAATCTGCGATGGCCAAAGCTGCATCACACGTATCCGTAATACTAAAGCAATCTATGCTCAGTGAAAAAACAACAACAAGATAATAATAAAATTCTAAAAGTAATCAAATAGTGCACAAAGCAAGAAAAATCTAAATAAAATTTAAGATTGTTTTTCTTCAGTCTTAAAAAGCATCAATAGGTTTAAATAACTGTAAACAAATTTTCCCCAGTATTTTTTTTTAATTCAATTTGGTGACATGCTAATTACTTTGTTGAAGAAAATTTTGAGGCAGAAATTTTGAAAATTTTGATTTTTTTTTTAACATACAGTAACATACGGTTAACATACTGTATTGCATTGTAAAGACAGAGTTTACTTAAGTATTTACACAAGTATTTACATTTCCGACGTTCCGGCAGGCAAGCAGCCTTTGTCAAGGACTTCTTACAAAATGGAGAACATAAATAGAATCAACAATTACTCACAGGTGAGAGCAATGACATCACAATCAACATAAAATAGCTAGCCAGAAAAAAAAAAATCTTAAATCTGTATTAAGAGAACAAAAGATACACCATCAGATATAGTTATTGTCTTTAACTTGCACCTCAAAAAGGTGTGCGTCTCCTTTAGCTATTGATCGGTTTAAATAAATAAGTTTCTTCCCCCTATTCTAAAACAAAAAAATAACAGGAAAATGGTGCATGTGAAATATTACTGATTTATTCATTATTACCTGTTCACAATTGATGCTTTAAGATTATCACACATCATTCTCCCAATTAAAAAAAAAAATCATCTATATATTAAATACATGCTAACTTAAAATGTTTGGACAAAAAACAAAACAAATGTTTGGATAATAGACAAAACAAAACAAATGTCTGGATAATCTAGACAAAACAAAACAAATGTCTGGATAATTCAGACAAAACAATAACCAAAACAAAACAAATGTCTGGATAATCACATAAACAAATAAAAATTGTCCTGACAATCCAGGCAAAACAAAATCTAATGTCTGGATAAAACAAAAATCTGGACAATGCCAGGAGAATCCAGAGAAAACAAAACAAATATCTGGATAATATAAACATAAAACAAATGTCTGGATAATTTATACAAAACTAAACAAACAAATGTCTGAATAAGACAAAAAATACATATATGCCTGGATAATCCAGACAAAACTAAAAAAACAATAACCAAAACAAAACAAATGTCTGGATAATCCATACAAAACTAAACAAACAAATGTCTGAATAAGACAAAAATACATATATGCCTGGATAATCCAGTCAAAACAAAACAAAAGAGTGAAAAAAATTGTCTGGATAATACAAACAAAACAGATACATTAGAGAAAAAAGTATCTTAAACAAAGATAAAACAAAAATGCCTGGATAATCCAGACAAAACAAAACAAATATCTGGATAATATAGACATAAAACAAATGTCAGGATAATCCATACGAAACAAAAAAAAATATCTGGATAATATAGACATAAAACAAATTTCTGGATAATCCATACAAAACTAAACAAACAAATGTCTGAATAAGACTATATATATATATATATATATTCTCTTTCGATTAGTTTCTCACTGCATTTGGAATTGCGTTGCCTTACAAGGGAGCTGGGAGCTGCAGTAGACTGCCAGGCAGCTCAATAAATTTTAGAGAATAAGTTTTGAGCCTATTTTTACCTGCCTTGCCCCAGGATAGCCTACTCAGCAACAGCTAACAGGAAGCACATCAGACAGACACCTATGGCGTGACAAACCTAACAATAAAGTCCCTTTTGGGGGTTTTACACCTTGTGTTACGGCATAAAAACCAAATTTGTGCAAACTCTCAAACTTCGTTCTGAAATTCTCAAGGAAATGGTGACTTCAGACTTCTGCATGTCTTATCAGGCTGATCTCATCCGTCACTTGTTAATGTAAGAGATGGACAGAGATCTCTCAAACAAACACTTCCTGGTTTGGGTATATCCTTTCTACAGCTCTGGGGTCAATGATTCATTGTTTCTGAGAAGAGATCATTACTCAGGATGTGTTGACCCAGGGCAGTTTCAACAGTGGGGGTTAAACTCACCCTAACACTTCTTATCAATCACCGTCTTGGCCCCTGGAAGACCCTAGGGGTGAAGCGACTGCTCACTTTCCTGCTAGCCCAGACGACACTTCTGCCTAACCCGAGGGACTGACATATTTTCATCCAATCAAAACACTGTATAAAAAGGTCAGAAACCCTGCATGAACTGGATGATCATGAAACACGAAACAGTGATGCACCAGATGATATTTACATAGTACTTTAAAGTTTAGTGTACTTCAAAGAATATACCCAAAATGATAACTAAACATTTGTATAAATGTATATTTGTCTTGCCTTGCCAACACTGGCCATATCATCTTTATATTATTTTATTTTATCACATTGACATTATTTTATTTTTATTTTAACATTTCTCAACAATACATAACATCATAAAATAATAAAACAAAGTTTTACCCCCCCATTTTTTTAACAATAAAAATAGCTGGAAAATGGTGTGATAATGTGAAATATTACTAATTTATTTGTGATTTCCTATTCACTACTGATGCTGACTCTCATTCTCCCAAGTTCAACAAAACAAAACAAATGTTTGGATAATCCAGACAAAACAAAACAAGTCTTTTTGATAATCTAGACATAAAAAAGCATGTCTGGATAATACAGAGATATCAAAACCAACGTCTGGATAATCCAGGCAAAACAAAACAAAACAAAACAAATGTTTGGATGAAGCCTACAAAACAAAACAAAATGTCTTAATAATCTAGACATAAAACAATGTCTGGATAATCCAGGCAAAAGAAAATAAAACACAAAACAAATGTTTGGATAATCCAAACAAAACAAATCTTTGGATAATCTTGACATAAAAACATTTCTGGATTTTCCAGGCAAAACAAAACAAAACAAATTTTTGGACAATCTAGACATAAAAACATGTCTGGATAATCCAGACATATCAAAACTAATGTATGGATAATCCAGGCAAAACAAAACAAATGTTTGGATAATATAGACATAAAAACATGTCTGGATATTCCAGACATATCAAAACTAATGTCTGAATAATCCAGGCAAAACAAAACAAAACTAATTTTTGGATAATCTAGACATAAATAACATGGATTATCCCAGACATATCAAAACTAATGTCTGGATAATCCAGGCAAAACAAAACAAAAATGTCTGGATAATCCTGGCAAAACAAAACAAAACAAAAGTTTGGATAATCTAGACATAAAAACATGTCTGGATAATCCAGACATATCAAAACCGACGTCTGGATAATCCAGGCAAAACAAAAACAAAACAAATGTTTGGATGAACCCTACAAAACAAAACGTCTTGATAATCTAGACATCAAACAAATGTTTGGATAATCCATACAAAACAAAACAAACAAAATCTTTGGATAATCTTGACAAAAAAACATTTCTGGATTTTCCTGGCAAAACAAAACAAATTTTTAGACAATCTAGACATAAAAACATGTCTGGATAATCCAGACATATCAAAACTAATGTCTGGATAATCCAGTCAAAACAAAACAAATGTTTGGATAATATAGACATAATCCAGGCAAAACAAAACAAAACACATTTTTGGATAATCTAGACATAAATAACATCTCTGGATTATCCCAGATATATCAAAACTAATGTGTGGATAATCCAGGCAAAACAAAACAACAAAGCAAAACAAAAAGTCTTGATAATCTAGACATGAAACAAACATCTGGATAATCTAGGCAAAACAAAACAAAAATGTCTGGATAATCCAGGCACAACAAAACAAACCAATTTTTTGGATAATCTAGACATACAAACATGTCTGGATAATCCCAGACATATCAAAACTAATGTCTGGATAAACCAGGCAAAACAAAACAACAAAACAAAACAAAAAGTCTTGATAATAGACATAAAACAAACGTCTTGTTAATCAAGGCAAAACAAAACAAAAATGTCTGGATAATCCAGGCATAACAAAACAAATACTTTAGCGATTAAATGTACTTTATTTTTAATTTCTTGTTTGATTAATGTCTCATTTTTTCTGGAATTTCAGTCTTAATGACTAACTAACTAACCAAATAACTAAATTACAATAAAAATATTTTATTTTAACAATTTTTTCCTGTAAAAAAAACAGGCTAATGCAAAATATTACAGATTTATACAAGATTTCTCATTTCAGCTGATGCTTGCAAGACAACCCCACGTCATTTCCCCAGTTTCAACAAAATCTCATCAGTTAGCCAGCGAGATATGATTTATTTATATATTTGGTGGATATGCTCCTATATTTGTTTACACATTGGGCCAGTTTGTTTTTGTATAAAACTATAATGGGAAAAGGCTATAAACAGGAAAAGAAATTGAAACAGGAAAAGAAATTGGAACAGGAGACATCATGATCCCATGGAAGACCACATTGCAATTCCACAGAGCAGAAGCCTCTGACATCTGGCCTGGAGACTGCATCGGTAATGAGTGATAAAGACAACACTTCCTGTCTCCCAGGGATGTGATATATGTGTACAGGTGCACTAAAAGTCCACCGCATGACTAACTTGAGGAAACAAAGGTTTGCTATCTCTTTGTCATTAGAAAGGTTATTTTTCTTTAAATGACCCTCAAATTTATGGCCAACACAGAGAACATATTAACTTATCAAATGGCCCCAGGTAGGCATGTCTACTCTAATAAATACCAGACATCAACCGCAATAGATGCATTTTACTGTCTGGGTGTAACAGCCTCATCATTCACAGCCTTACTGCGAGGAATGAATCATTTATATTCTCTCTGTATACTACTTTAATATTTTTTTGTCAATTCCCTATCTGTTTGTGCAATATTGCTTTTGTGTTGTTTAGGATCGGGGGGAAAAACAACCTTTAATCAAGCTTACGGATTAGACTTCAAAATGAATCGACTGCCCCATTTAATGCAGTGACTTCTGTATTGATCCAAAAGTATTTTTAAATTACAGGGAGGCGGATACTCCCAAATAGTCTTCCAATTCCACATAATACAGTGTTCACAACCCATTTTACATCAGTAATGATATCCAACGTACATCATATGTGTAGTGTGGGATATGAAAAATGGCGATTAAACAGAAGTAGCAACTGTTTTTATCTTTCGTATTGTATTGTTTTCTGAGTGAAACAGATTATCGAAAAAGGAAAAAATGATCCTACCCACTGGTGGTTGTTTGGATGGAGGTTGATTTGAATGTGAGCTTCCAAGAAAGGGCAGGATTTATCTGAACAAAATGATTGGAGAAGTTCGACATATGAAGGCTGCGTATGAATTCGCATACATCCCTACTATATAGTAGGCAAAAACCTTTGTTTGTGACAAAATAAGTATGTCCGAATTCATTATTTTTTAAAGGAGTAGTTCACTTTTAAAAACTTTTGCTGATAATTTACTCATCCTAGATGTCCATGTCATTCTTTCTTCAGTCGAAAAGAAATTAAGGTTTTTGATGAAAACATTCCACCATTTTTCTCCATATAATGGACTTCAATGGGAACCAAACGGTTCAAGGTCCAAAAGACAGTTTTAGTGCAAACTGTTCAAAGGGCTTTAATTGATTCCAGACGATGAATAAGGGTCTTATCAAGCGAAACGATCGCTCATTTAAAAAAAAAAAGAACAAAGTTTAAGTTTTATAAGCTCAAATGGTCGCCTTGTTCTGTTCTGTGCATTCGTTACTCTCCTTTTGACTCTCCTTTTCGAACTCGTTCATCAAAATGAACGAATCTTTTCCCAAGTCAACTTGTTCATTTTGTTCGTTGAATGAACCAAATAACACACGAAAAAAGATTTGTTCATTTTGATAAACGAGTTTGAACAGGAGAGTCACAAAAAGCGCATCACAAAACAGAGCAAGGCGAGCATTTGAGATAAAACTTAAACTTTTTTTTTTAAATGAACGATCGTTTCACTTGATAAAGACTTTTTTTTTTTTAATGAGCGATCGTTTCACATGATAAGACCCTTATTCATCGTCTGGAGTCTTTTAAAGCCCTTTGAACACTTTGCACTGAAACTGTCTTTTGGACCTTGAACTGTTTGGTTCCCATTGAAGTCTATTATCCTGGAATGTTTTCACCAAAAACCTTAATTTCTTTTCGATATCTTAGGTGACATGGTGGTGAGTAAATTATCAGTAAAAGTTTTTTTTTTTTTTTTTTTTTTTTTTTGTGAACTACTACTTAAGTGAACTACTCTTTTAAGTGTGCATTTTACTTTTTAGTAAAATGACATTTAGGAATAGACATTCCTTGAGTGGCCAAGACATTTTACTATTCCTTGAGGCCACTGGAGAGGATTTATGAATGACAGTGAAGTGACGCAACTAATGATGAATGTAGTTCGTCCAGATTACATCCATAAACACATTCATACTATATATAATGCAACGTTTTAGTGCTTTTTTAGAATGCAACGAATTTGAGTCATGTCTTGTCTTGTCGTTTTGGAAGATCCAGCTATGACTTTTTCCAAAACGCATGCATTGATGAATTGTTAACAATAAAATCTATAACCTGCATTTTTTTTTTAAATAGGTGAATTTTCATTTCATGCTTACTTTAAGATGTATACTGTATGATTATAGAAATGGGCTTGCACACTTTCAAAACAACAACAGCAATTACCCATAAATCAGTTGTGTTGTATGCAATGAAAGCCCGTTTCTCAGTGGTGTGTCGCAATTTCCCCACATTAAAGAGTTAAAGTGAACTATCTCACGTCTCCTTTCAGTTCCTGGCCCGAGGGTTGGTGGATATCAGACTTGAGATGTGGAGATTCTTGGAAGGTGTCCACTAGTGTGCCTGAGGGTCTTTCATCCCTGATTCTGCAACTCTCTAACACTCAAGCCATACTTGTTTAATTGGACCCAGGTAAGATCTGTGCTCAGATGTGGTGCAACACTGCTGTCGGGAATGTTTTTTTATGGAGAATTAGGCATCTTTTTTGGCTCCTCCATAATTATTTCAAGCTGCATTTGACACTCTTTGATTGGTTTTCATTTGCTTCTTCTATCTTCATGTGTTTTCATGGTTTGGCTGCTGGTAGATGCTTAATTACATCATTCCAGGCATGAAAGTAACTGTATTCTGTTGTTCTATTTGGTTTCACTCTATTTTCTAAATGCATTTTAGTGATTTTATTTAGTGATTTAAAATATTTTTATGCATATCACGCAATTCTGACTTTATATAAGTCTCAATGCGACTTATATATTATGCAATTCTGAGTAAAACTCGTCATCTGTTATCTCACATTTGCGAGATATGGAGTCAGAATTGTAAGAAATAAAGTCGCAATTGCGAGATATAAAGTCAGAATTGCTGTTATAAAGTCAGAATTGTGAGATAGAAAGTCAGAATTGCGAGATATAAAGTCAGAATTGCAAGATATAAAGTCGCAATTGCGTGTTATAAAGTCAGAATTGCGATATATAGTCAGAATAGCGAGATATAAAATCAGAATTGTGATATATAAAGTCAGAATTGCGAGATATAAAGTCAGAATTGTGTGAAATAAAGTCGCAATTGCGTGTTATAAAGTCAGAATTGCGAGATATAAAGTCAGAATTGCGTGATATAAAGTCAGAATTGCGAGATATAAAGTCAGAATCGCGTGATATAAAGTCAGAATTGCAAGATATAAAGTCAGAATTGAGTGATATAAAGTCAGAATTGTGAGATATAAAGTCGGAATTGCGTGATATAAAGTCAGAATTGCGAGATAAGAAGTCAGAATTGCAAGATACAAAGTCAGAATTGTGTGATATAAAGTCGCAATTGCGTGTTATAAAGTCAGAATTGCGTGATATAAAGTCAAAATTGCGAGATATAAAATCAGAATTGACTGATATAGTCACAATTGCGTGTTATAAAGTCAGAATTGTGAGATATAAAGTCAGAATTGCGAGATATAAAGTCAGAATTGAGTGATATAAAGTCACAATTGCGTGTTATAAAGTCAGAATTGTGAGATATAAAGTCAGAATTGCGAAGAAAAAAAGACATAAGTGCGACTTTTTATCTCACAATTCTGACTTTTTGTCTCACAATTTCGAGTTTCCATCTTGCAATTCTGACTTTATAAGACATAATTGCGAGTTTATATCTCGAAATTCTGACATATTTTCTCAGATTTGTGAGATGTAAACTCGCAATTGCGACTTATCAGACCAATTCTAAGGGGAAAAAAGGACTAACGTTTTTCCCCCTCAGAATAGTTTAAATCTCACAATTCTGACTTTATATCATGCCTTTCTTACTTTATATATAGCAATTCTTACTTTATATCTCGCAATTCTGACTTTATAACACACAATTGCAACATTATATCACGCAGTTCTGACTTTGAATCTTGAAATTCGGAGAAATAAAGTCAGAATGGGCTCTATGCACGGCGGTATTTCCGGTGAAGGTGTAAGGATGCTCGATAACTTCCGCCGATCGTAGAGTCCAATGCAATACCAAGAATTTATATTGAATTTTATACTCCATGGTTATACTAATGAAACGTTAGTCACAAAAACAGATAAAACAGACACCCCTCGTTGTGTTTATGCTTCTTTTTAAAATTATATTAAATAAACATAACTATATATAAAATTACATCTAAACGTATGAAAGTTTCATTTCAAAGACGGGGGGACAGTAAATTTTGAAGACTCTGCCATAATCCCGTTTTCCTCGGTTTTCCTCCGCTTTAATCTCCACAACCGGAAATGGACGAGCATCCTTGCGTCAAATGCGGAACTTATGCGTGCATATAGCCCATTATGAGACAAAAAGTCACAGTTAACTTTTTTTATTTTTCATTAAGTGGGGGAAACAAGCTTCCATACATTTGTGAGATAAAGTCTAAATTGTGAGACATTTTTTCATTAACATTTTTTTTAAATAGATTTTTTTTTTCTGTGGTATACACTAAAAGTGCACATTCAGTATATTTAAGTCTCTTCTTTTTCACAAAAACACAAGTGAGTGTCCTTTGGGATTCTAACTTGTGAACTTGGCATTGCTAGCAACGTGCTAATGTAACGGAGGCCAGATAGCAAGAGCTTTGCGAGTAAACCTCACTCCTCAAGAGGTACGCTAGAGGCAACTCGTTGAACTATGCTGATAACAACGGAACTTGCGACCATAGTTGGCTAACGATGCTTTCGGAAACCCACCCCGGAAATTGGTGCCGTGACCCGGATGGAAGTGAGGTTTAGATGATTGAATGTAACTGAGGCCAGCTAGTAAGTAGGTACTGTGTGCGTGAACTTCACTCTACTGGCAACAAGAGGTGTGCTAGCGACTGACACTAGAGACTACGGTCTTTAGCGTACTTGTTAGCGACCGCCTTCCATGCAATAGACGCCGGTTTGAATCCTGTTCAAAGCTGGTCGAGTAAGACCCATTACACTAGCAGGGACTTAAAGATATAGAATATCAGTAGACCTGAATCATTATAATATACATCTTCAAAGTATCTTACAACTGAACAAGATATCTGTGTCATTAAGCCCACTCTCTCTTTTGAACAAAACTGGAATGTTTTTCTTTTCTTTGTTTTGGTTGTTCACAGATCCATGAAAGAATTTAGCCGGTGCCAGACAAAGCAATCTTCCTTTTTGTGGTTGTTTTCATACAAATGACAGACACTAACATAGATTAAGAAGCTGAAATAAGAACTCATACATGTAACTTCAAAGAAATGCAGTAATACATATCTTTGGCTAATAAAATGTGTGCTTCACAGATGCATCCGTGGTACATCTTTCAAATCGGATCAATTAAAGTCATTATAGTAATGAAGTCCTCTTCCTGTGTGGTCTCTGGTTTTTGTTATTAGTATGAATTATATGGCTGGATTAGCAATGAAATAGTCAATATTTAAAGGTAAGGTACACACGGAAAGGAAAATTCTGTCATTACTTATATCCCTCATGAGATTCAAATCAGAAAAGCCACACAATTGATGTTTCAATGTATATTACTTCTTGTATGGTCAGTTTTTTTTTTAGTGGTCAGATGTAATAGGCCAAACAAAAGTCAGGCAGACTTCATTGCTTCTTCATTTAAACCTAACTTTAAATGCTAATAAACTGACAAAGAGCCAAATACAGTATGAGTTTAAACCTGACCTATGGAAATGAAAGTCATAAGAAAGACATCCTAAACTGAATTACCATGTGATCCTTGTTGATTACGGTCTCTTTTATTTGATTCATCCCTCTCTCGTTTTCATTATCTCTTCCCATCATTTGCTAGTACAAAGCAGCAGATTGGGGAATGAATAGAAATCAACGTATTCAGTCGCGAACGCACGACATGGTGAAAGCAATGAGTGACATCAGCAAAATGCAGAGAAGGATGGTACAACCACAGTTCAAATCAAGGTTGTCATACATTTAGTTCTTGACTTTGGAAAGATTCAAATCTTTGCCATTATGTTTTTGCATACGTCAGTCAAAATGGGGGATTTGGAGAAAACCAAAGACTTCTACTTTAAACTTCTGGGCTTTTTTGGGGGGAAGCTTTTCTTTGTGTAATTGCCAGTGAGAGAGTATCTGCCAAAAATTGTTTTTAGAGAACATGAATTACTTTCTCAAGGTTGAGCCAGAGAAGAACTAAAACAAGGAGATCATGGGAAAAGCATAAGAATCATTGCTTGGCCAATGAAAGAGATTTTCTTTATTTTTCATTTAAAACTATATTTCGGATTGGCTGCTATGAAAGAGATGAAGGGATAGATAGTGGATAAAAATACACATTTTAAACATCTGTTGATTGTCCATCAGCTTACTCCGTTAGGGTTGAATTTAATTGTGACAATCATTATTGAAGTTGGGTGAAATATGACCCAGACATTTCTTCAAACAATAAACAATATGGGGATCTTAACATTCCAATTTCCAGACCTGGAAAAATAATGTATACAATCTTGATCTAAAAAGTAGTGCTGTCAAACGATTAAAATATGTAATCGCGATTAATCGCAGTTAACTCGCGGTTAATCGCACATTTTTATCTATTCTAAATGTCTCTTGATTTCTTTTTGTCCCATTATTTTTTACTCATTTTAATGCTCTTATCAACATGGAAAAGGGAAATCGGCTTGCTCTGTGCATATATTTTTTTATTGAAAACAACATTGCCATATACTGTGTTCAATTTCACACTAACATTCTCACTTGGAGCAAATAATCTCTCACACAATGTAACACTGTCCATCAATAAAAGGGTGAACGAAATACTGACGAGGACCTGATATTGACGAGCCGGCAGAGAATTCGCATCAGCTGTGTGTGTGCTTGGCCATCAGCTGGTATTTCATACTGCTACTATGATGATAGCTTAGTTCATAACAACAAAACAAACAGATCACTTTGGTCTTGTCGATGGAACCATTTGACAACTTTTAAAAGTAAACTTTCCATTGAGAATCTTATTGTCATCCATTTCGGCGTCTCGCGCTCGTCATCCACTCAAAACGTAACGTTAACCAACTATTTGGCCGGCTCGCATGCCGAAACACGAAAACGAGACCGTTTTGTTTCCAGTCTCAGCTTACGTTTTGGTCGACGAAGCAACAAAACGTCCAAGCGTGGAGCAAGCCATTGAAATGAATGAGTATCAGAGCGCCGCGCATAGGAATAAAAAGACCGTTATTCGCAAGTTAAAAATAATTGCTGCCGTTAAAATGGGTTTGCGTTAACGCCGTTAATAACGCGTTTAACGGACAGCCCTTCTAAAAAGATATTTATATTGTGCAAGCAAAATTTGTGCATCTAAAATCTGTAATTGACTGTAAATGACTCTTTTATGCTACGTTCACACCGGACGCGAATCGTGCGTCAAATTCGCGCCTGACGCGTCTAGTTTGACGCTTGACTACTCTGTGTTAATTCGCGTGTCAAGAGCGAAACTGGCGCGCGTAAAAACAAAAGTTTGAAGCGAAATTTACGCGCGTGACGCGCGTCAGAATCGAAATCCGTTGGCGGCCATTGTTTTTATGTCGACCGAGCATTCTGTATTTACTCTGGAGAGCAGACCAGCGCCGTGGGGATCATCGTCACCGTATATTTGTGTCCACCGGACCCTTCAGAGCCGAACCGTTTGGCTAGTTTCACCATTTGCTCGCTCCAGGAGCTGCGCTGGATGACGGCCGCTGTCAGCGGTATTTCCGTCTGTCCCGCGCCCAGTTTGATGACATGTTGTCCCGCATCGGAGCGAGGATCACCCTCGCCCTCATCCATCTAATCTAGCTGTCATTTATTTTTTGTTTTGATGATAAATAGAGCCAGCCTTCAAAAGTCATTAACCTGTCCTGTGATTTTTTTTTCTCTTTCTCAACGTCCAGACACGAATTTATGCACATATGTTGATTGTCTTTACAACATAATACTATTTCATATAATCTAGCTATGGAATGAATAACATTCAATACAAAATGAACATGTCTCGTATATAGAAATAATGTTTTAAGTGATAAAACATTTGCTTTGTTGTGCATAATCCCACCATGCATTTAGTCATAACAAAATAATTTATTGAAGCATCCAGACACTCACCACGTGAGCAAGCAGCTAGGCTCCTGATTGGTTAACGCGGCGCGAATTCACGCCAAAGTTCAGATTTTTCAACTCGAGCGGCAGACGCGAATTCGCGTCAAATGCGCGAATGCACAAATGGCACGCGTCAAACGCGTGAATGCACAAATGGAATGAGGCGTATTCGCGTCTTCCGCGCCTCGCTCCACGCCTCATTCGCGCCGCAGGAATTTTTCACGTGCGTAAAGCGTCTTTGCATTGACTTAACATTGAAATCATTCGCGCCTGACGCGCTATTCGCGTCCGGTGTGAACGTAGCATTAGAGAGCATTCTTAAAGCTACACTGTGTGATTTTTACCCCCATCTAGTGGTGAAAATGTATACAACCATCAAGTGAATATTAGTTTCTGTTCCTCTCAATTCCGATTTAACTCCTACGGTGGCCAATGTAATCCAAGATTAACATGGCTTCCAGTTGGACCTCGTCCATGAGTGTTAACTCAAACGTAAACGCGAAAGGCAAAGCTTGAATTAACGGGTATGTCCCTCTTTGGCGAACGTACTGTACTTTTAAGATGGAGGGGCAACATGGCGACCGACATTAGATCCCCTTACCCGTATGTATTTTCAATGGCATATTATACACTCATGAGAATACTTTATTACTTGAACGAAGTAAATGTACAATAATGAGCACTATAAATGTACTTTATAAAATAATAAAAAAAATCAAATAAAAGATTTAAAATGACCATTAAATCCTAAGATTACAAACAGCTGCAAAAGCCATCGAAGTTCATTGGTCAAAAACATTTGCAACCCTTTTGAGATTCACCCTTTGATACTTTTGACAGCTCGCACACAATAAATGTGTATTAGCTGACATTAAGTGAACCCGCTGACACTATAAGGTTACCCCGTGCACATGCAGCCGTAAATTCTACGCGCCCTTCCTGCCACTGGATAGGTGCCGCCGAGGAGTAAATCTCTGATAACTGTGGCCAAACACAAAGCCCTGTTGAAATCAGAGCCCTGAAGACAGCATCTGGTAGCCTGAGGACTGAGGCACGATGGGAGCGGGTGGAGGGTGGCGGGCCGTACCAACTTCTGAAGTGTTCTTGTGCTCAAAGATGAAAAATGCCAATTATGCGACCTCTCCGAGGGTTTTGGCAGGGTCAGGCTAACTCAATACACTCCTTCTCTCATCTCTCGGATCCCCTTGTCTTTCTGGAGAATGTGAAAAGAGATATGCTAGGTGTCCGACTGTCGAGTCACGCGGAGGGGTCGCTTTACTGTCAAGGTGTCAAACAAAGGCCTGTTTTGTAGAGGTACTGTAGGACAACCTGTAATTCCTATCCTCCTCTCGCACTCTTCCTTGGCACCCAAGCTCTCTGTGAAATAGGAAACAAAGCAATAACTCGACACCACCAGCATTAACAAATTGCTTTCTTGTTTTCTCCCGTGTCCCGAGGGGAGGAAGAGGCGACGGGGGAACGGGAGGTGTAGAGAGCAAAGGGATATCTTCTTCTAGACAGATTTTCAACATCTTTTGTTCTTCTGTCTGGCCCCGGTTGTTTGAGTTCTCGGCTCTACCGAAGAGCATCCATCATTCCACCGTTTCTCTTCTTGAAAACAAGGAACGATGTAGCGGTACATGAAAGATCAGTTCCGGTAAAGGCATCACGGACATCCTGGCTTTGAATCCCACCTATCGTTTTATTTACGCTTTCAAGTTTTTGAACAACCACACCTGGGAAGTTGAACCAAAGTGTGGATCTATCAGCGGAGGCTCGTATGGATGACTGCACTTGCTGAAAACCAAAAAGCACGTTTTAGTCACACCTTCCTGTCGAGCCTATCCAACTACCGCCTGAAATGCCTCATTTGTCAAACTGTCTTACACTGATAAACAGTGAATGATTGATTAAAGCAAACTATGCTTAAAGACTAAATTAACCCTGTGTTAACTTTCTTAATTATTGTCCTAATCTTTCATCTGTCATTAAGTGTAGTCATTTGATGTGCTTCTGAAACCAAGTACAGGCCGTACAACCAATTTGGGAGTGGAAAGTGGGAAATATAAGGGAAAATAGAGTTTAAAAAAACTTTATGCTTTAGAAAAAATGTTTGAACAATTTTGAAGAAATGCTGGTTACACTTTACATTTAGGTTTGATTTGTTAACATTAGTTAAGGACATTATTTAACATGAAATATCAAAGAAAAAAAAAACGTTTTTTTTTTAGTTAAAGTAGTAGTTCACTTTTACAAAAAAACATTTTGCTGATTATTTACTCACCCCATGTCATCCAAGATATCCGTGTCATTCTTTCTTCAGTCGGAAAGAAATTAAGGTTTTTGATGAAAACATTTCAGGATTTTCTCCATTTAATGGACTTCAATGGGAACCAAACGGTTCAAGGTCCAAAAGACAGTTTTAGTGCAAACTGCAAATTGTTCAAAGGCTTTAAACGATTCCAGATGATGAATAAGGGTCTTATCAAGCGAAACGATCGCTCATTAAAAACAAAAAACAAAATTTAAGTTTTATAAGCTCAATTGCTCGCCTTGGTCTGTTCTGTGATGCGTGTTCGTGACTCTCCTGTTCGAACTCGTTCATCAAAATGAACAAATCTTTTTCCGAGTCAATTCGTTCATTTCGTTCGTTGAATGAACCAAACGACTCGAAAAAAGATTCGCTCATTTTGATAAACGAGAGTCACAAACGGAACAAGGCGAGCATTTGTGCTTATAAAACTTAAACTTTGTTATTTTTATTTTTTTTTAATGAATGATCGTGTCACTTGATAAGACCCTTATTCATCGTCTGGAATCGTTTAAAGCCCTTTGAACAGTTTGCACTGAAACTCTCATTTGGACCTTGAACCGTTTGGTTCCCATTGAAGTCCATTATATGGAGAAAAAATCCTGGAATGTTTTCATTAAAAACCTTAATTTCTTTTCGACAGAAGAAAGAAAGACATGGACATCTTGGATGACATGGGGTGAGTAAATTATCAGCAACAGTTTTTTTTGTGTGTTTTTTTAAGTGATCTACTCCTTTAATGTTAATGTCAACATTTACTAATATATTGTTCAAATCAAAAGGCAAATGCTTAAGAGTCTGTGATCTTGTCAAATGTTTGGCAACAGTTTTTCTAACCTCAATTGATGGAAGACCAATGATTGTTTAAGAAATGAAAAGCTACATGAGTCAAACCACTGCATTTACAATAAATAACTTGGAGTTTTCATCATGATCATGCTTTGCAAAATAAATATACATTCATTTATGCAAATGTCACCAAATCTACTTATTCCCCAGCCCCTCCCCTTTAATCACCTGACTGCATGGCCACTTTTCACAATTTGTATAATTTCAGATGGATAAAACTGTCTCACTCTACTTTTTTTCATAATTATTTATCACTTAGAAATAGGTCACAGATTGGAAAGCCTCATGTAGCTTGACATTTTGTCACAACCGAGTAGGAAGACACATCATGGCTGTATTCCACGATGACAATGTCAAGATTCATCAGGCTCAGATTGTGAAAGAATGTTTGGGAGGAGTATGAAGAATAATTTTCACACATGGATCGGCACCTCTGAGTCCAGTCCTTGAAATCATTGAAAGCCTTTGGGGTGTGCTGGAGGAGACTTTACAGAGTGCTGGACTCTTGCATTGAAAATACAAGAAAACTTGAGCTAAAACTGATGCACCTCTTGATGGAAATAAATGTTGTGATGCATCAAGAGGTGCATCGATTTTTGGTCAAGAACTTGCATTGACAAAACTAGAGTCAAGCAGGGTTAGAACTGTTGCCAAACATATAACAATCACAGCATTAATGACCCAGTCATAGACTCCAGCATTTGCCTATTTACATTTAAATAAACTTCTTTTTGGGCGAATAGTGTATATACTCTCTCTCTCTGTGTGTGTGTGTGTGTCTATAAACACACACCCACACAGACACTGTATATATGCCATTGTTCTTGTTTTTTAAATGGAACACTAGCTGAAAGTTACCAAGGAATCACTGAATACTGCATTTCTTTGAATAGCCTCTTTTATTCTGCCGGTTTTAAATAACCATCATTGTGAATTTCTTCGGGTTATAAAGTATTCAGCAAGAAGATCAGGGCCATGCCCTGTCCAAAAACAGAAGTCATCGCTTCCAGGGAGTGTATTCATGTCGTTCAGAGAGGCCAGGCTCATGCAACACAACAGATGGGTGCAATGAATTAGTAAAGGTTGGGTTGGGGGTGAGATGTTCTCTTCTCTGAATCACTGTGACTCTTCACTGTATGCTGACTGACTTGTCTGAAGCCCACTGCTTTCCACATAAAGGATTCAATCATATCTGCAGGTCAAGCTGGTAAAAAAAAAAGCATTCTACTTATATTTCCCTTTTGAGTCCTTGTGCGGTGATACTGGTTATAGGTAAGAGAAAGATGACTCATAAGGTTTGTACTGTATGCTTCAGGACAGAAGATATAACCATTTCATTAAACAGAAGCTTGTAATAAAAATATCTGAAAAAGGGTGAATCGTACCAATGAGACTGAATTTTACCACATAATCAAAAGAAAGAAATACATTTTTTCTTTCTTTTTTTTCTTTTTTGAGGGGAGGGGGAGTGTTTGGGCATGACAATTAACTATAATTGAAAATACAAGCAATTCAAATATATATATACTGTATATATATATATATATATATATATATATATATATATATATATATATATATATATATATTACACATACACTGTATATATTAGGGCTGTGCAAAGATTAATTGCGATTAATCACATCCAAATTAAAGTTTGTGTAAAAACACACACACACATGAATGTATATATTTAAGAAAATATATTGTGAATACATATTGTATATATACACTGTATTTATGTGCAAATAAATTCTAAATATATATATATATATATATATATATATATATATATATATATATATATATATGCATGCATATATTTTACGTCTTTATATATACAAAATAATTGTAGACAGCACACACATATATTATGTAAACAACTATATATATGTATATAATCTGAAAAAGAATCTAAATAATCAATAATTTATATGCCATGATCGTATTTGTTCTTTATTGATACTAGGCTTGCTAGTAATAATAATAATTTTTATGCTGATATTTTACTGATATAAAATATTTTTTTCTGCTATATCTGGAAGGAAGGAAGGAAGGAAGGAAGGAAGGGAGGAAAGAAGGGAGGGAGGGAGGAAGGAGGGAAGGAAGGGAGAAAGGAGGGAAGAAAGGAAGGAAGGAAGGAAGGAAGGAAGGAAGGAAGGAAGGAAGGAGGGAAGGAAGGGAGGGAGGGAGGAAGGAAGGAAGGAAAGGAGGGAGGAAGGGAGGACGGGGATGGATTATAAAGTGTAATTAAATTAAAAGAAAGAAAGAAAATAGTTAGCTACAGTATGTCACTGATAATAATAGAACAATAAGGTTTTAAAAAAGTAACGTCTTTGTTCTTAAAATATTTTCTTGATGAAGTACAATAAACATTATTAATAATATATATTGATAAGGGGCAATGTGTGAATGGACTGTAATAACTCTTACTAATGATAATGTTCTTTTTAACATCATTGGATTAAGATAAACTCTTCTACATTTGATAAAACTCTTCTACATTTCAAGGAAGGAAGGAAGGAAGGAAGGAAGGGAGGAAGGGAGGAAGCGAGGAAGGAAGGAAGAAAGGAAGGAAGGAAGGAAGGAAGGAAGGAAGGAAGGAAGGAAGGAAGGAAGGAAGGAAGGAAGGAAGGACGGGGTTGGATTATAAAGTGCAGTGGTGGAAAGTGTACTGAAAAAAACATACTCAAGTAAAAGTACCATTACATTCCAAAAAAATGTAGTGTGAGTAGAGTAAAAAGTGCTTGTCCAAAAAACTACTTGAGTAAGAGTAAAAAAGTAGCTTATTTAAAAGTACTCAAGAGTAGTGAGTAGTGAGTAGTGAGTACTGAGGTGCGGATTCTAACCCTTATATAATAAACACTGTGCACAACAATTTATAAATTAAAAAAAATGCATATACTGTAATTCCTACGTTCTTTGTAAGAAAGATTGAAGAATATCTATCATCCATCTTTTTAAAATGCATCAAATCAGTACACTCATCACCATTTAAATCATATTATTTGGGGGAAAAGCATTTAAAATTAGGCGAAAAGCCACTGGGCCTGAGCATGCTATTGTTGCACATAAAATATCAATATTCATAACTGCGCAAAGAATTCAAAAACCTTTAGAAACTCATATGATAGTTCAGCATCACACACACCAAGAGATGGGTTAAATAGAGAGATTAAAAAATACCCAATTTCTCTCCAAAACGGTACCAATGTTAGTGTTTTGATAAATGAGAATCACTAATATATATTATCATATTACCTCAACTAATGCACTGAAAAAGGCTGAGATAGTGAGCCAACACTAATTACACACTTTAATTCCATGCTATTAAATATGTTACAATTTAAACATAAATGCACATTGTTCTAGAAGGGT
Organism: Pimephales promelas; assembly: GCF_988280905.1. Taxonomy (NCBI): domain Eukaryota; kingdom Metazoa; phylum Chordata; class Actinopteri; order Cypriniformes; family Leuciscidae; genus Pimephales; species Pimephales promelas. The sequence goes on along the minus strand of NC_142770.1, from coordinate 21,151,790 downwards.
GCATCATCCTTTACATTTTACACGGCTACATTTACTCACATTGTAATGCTGATAATATAATTTGTAAGGAAAATTGTGCATTAAATAGGGAAGTTATATCCAGGAAACTTTTACAAAAGAAACAAAGAAACACACTTTGTCTTTGAAGTCTCGGCGAAGCTGTTTTATCAGCAGCATCCACACACACACACAAAATGTTTTTGCGGAAGTGCACTTGTCAAATGAAGACGGATCGTATAATGGATCAATCAAAAAAACGTTGTTTATTAACGAGCTGTGCTAATTTCTTATTAAGAAATGCAGTCCAAGTTAACGACATGGTGCACTGATTCTGAATCTGGCGGCATGGCGAGCGCGAGACGCGGCAGTGCACAGATCGTGACGCGCGTCTCTCCTGTGATTGTCAAGTAAATGGAAGCGGGAATTCACCGCATTATGAACTCGTCACGCAATACCCCCAACCTCAGACCAAATGTTAGGCCCTGTAGACAGGCCAGCCTATATAAATATCATATTAAGCAGAAATGTACCTTAGCATATTAGAGTGAGACGCTGATATCTGGATTGAATTGATGCGTGATGAATGCACTTCCACAGCAGTCACGAGTTAACAGCAGGAATAGGCGGTTAAAGTTTTCTATGCTTAATTTGATTTGATGATAGTCACGAGACCGATTACTCTATCCAATCACGTTGATGGATAAAAATAACATTAAAACAAGCATGTAACGAGTAACGGCAACAAACAGAAGGAAAATAGCGGAGAAAAAGTACCGATACATCACTTAAAATGTACTCAAGTAAAAGTAAAATTACACAATTTTAAACTTACTCAAAAAAAGTACAATTTGTGAAAAAAAAAACTACTTAATTACAGTAACGTGAGTATTTGTAATTCGTTACTTTACACCCCTGATAAAGTGTGATTAAATTAAAAGAAAGAAAGAAAATAGTTAGCTACATTATGTCACTGAGAATAATAGAACAATAAGGTTTTAAAAAAGTAACGTCTTTGTTCTTAAAATATTTTATTGATGAAGTACAATAAACATTATTAATAATATATATTATATTGCAGCAAAAACTTTAATAATAATAATAATAATAATAATAATAATGAATGTTATTTCTGTTGTTTAATTTATTTATGTTAGTATGTCATGTATTTTTTATGTATTTATTTAAGTGTTGTTATATATATATATATATATATATATATATATATATATATATATATATATATATATATATATATATATCTTGAAAGTAAAAGAAAACAACTTTAGTTTGCAGTGCTGTAATGCAGTGAAATGGGACCGGGGTGGCCAGGTTTCTTGGAGGCAGTAGGTGGATTACTGGAGTGTGTGAGGAGACCAGAAAGATTAACATTCCTCTGGGATTTTTAACACTCTGGGTGACAAATTTGCAACACTGGCCCTCTGTATTCCCTGAGGGAGCCGAGAACTAATCTGCCACTGAGTTTGGGAGAGGTCAGCTGGAAAAGAAGTGGAAAAAAAAACCCAGTCCGAATAAGTATCGAGGATCAACAAATGACTGCGCAGAGAACAGGAGCTTTCTCATTAACACCGCATGAACTTGAAGTTACCAGGACATGCGTTTGATTTATCTAAAATGTTGATAAGGGGCAATGTGTGAATGGACTGTAATAACTCCTACTAATGATAATGTTCTTTTCAACATCATTGGATTAAGATAAAACTCTTCTACATTTGGTCTTGAGGCACCTTCATTAACCGAAGTCGGCTGTGGCTGAAAGCGTAAGGGACGAGACACTCATTATCAGGCTAAAACTCCTGAATGACCCAGTGCACTACAGCACACGTAGGGCTACCGAGTTCACACTAACTAATAAGATGCATTGGCTTTCGCAACCCATTTAACTTCCAATCTGTGACCTAATTCTAAGTGAAAAATAATTTTTGAGAAAAAAAAAAGGAGAGTGAGACATTATCCATCTGAAATGATACGGGATGTGAAACGTGTCCATCCAGTCAGGTGGTTGAAGGGGAGGGGCTGGGGAATGAGCAGATTTGGTGACATTTGCTATAAAGGAAAGTCATTTCAAAGTTTAGGATGAATGATTATGACTATGGAAATGTAATAACTGCTGATGAAAATGATAATTGGGTTAACACAATCTAAAGGTGAACTCCATCATTTTGTGTAATTTAAAAACGTTCACACATAAATGAATGAATATTTCTTTTGAAAAGCATGATCATGATGAAAACTCCAGTTTCATTAGTAGCCCAATGCAAGTTATTTATTGTTAATGCAATATTGAAATCACATGGCTCAATACTCTTCTAGATTTAGAAAATGTTGTTTGGACATTTTTAATACAATTGTTGCATTTGTAACAACTACTGAAACATTGCGTTTGCATGATAATACATCCATACCACTAGGTGTCAGTACTCCCGAGACCGGCGTAACAGCCACGGCAAATTTTAATATTCTAGTTTTAACAATAAGAACAAACTGACACATAAAAACATAGTCACACACCCCCACACATTTACACATCATAGTAAACTGTTATTGTTATTGTAAACTGAAGCTTTTGAAGCTAATATTAATAATTGAAATAAAAATGAAATAAAGTAGTATTAGATTACTGAAACTGAGATACTTTAAACCTCTTATTTCAGTTGGTTCTCATGGCAAAGTATGTCATTTTTGTTTACGTTGAAGTACTAAACTGACTAAAACAGAAATAAAAATAAATTAAAGCTAAATAGAGAATATTTAAAAAGAAAAACTACAAAAAAAAAAATTATGGAAGCCCTGAACCACAACGTAAGAAAAAAAACAATTCTAAAATTTTGAGATTAATGTTGAAACATTTCAAGATTAAAGTTGAATCATTTCCAGATTCAAGTCGAAACATTTCGAGATTCAAGTCGAAGCATTTCGAGATTAAAGTCGAAGCATTTCGAGATTAAAGTCGAAACATTTCGAGATTAAAGTCGAAACATTTCGAGATTAAAGTCGAAACATTTTGAGAATAAAGTCGAAACATTTTGAAATCAAAGTCAAAAAAATTTGAGATCAAAGTCGAAACATTTTGAGATTAAAGTCGAAACATTTTGAGATTAAAGTCAAAACATTTCGAGATTTAAGTCGAAACATTTCAAGATTAAATTCGAAACATTGAGATTAAAGTCGAAACATTTCGGGATTAAAGTCGAAACATTTTGAGAATAAAGTCGAAATATTTCGAGATCAAAGTCAAACATTTTTTAGATCAAAGTCGAAACATTTTGAGATTAAAGTCGAAACATTTTGAGATTAAAGTCAAAACATTTCGAGATTTAAGTCGAAACATTTCGAGAATACAGTTTTGTGTGTGTGCTTGAGATTTTCTCAGTGCCGCACAGGCATTCATAAAAGGTGTTCGTCCACTGGCTCCAATTCATTAGTCACATGTTTGTGTGTGCGTGTAAAGAAATGTCTTTGTGAAGTAGAACTGGTAGAACTAAAACAAATGGTAAAGCCATGTTGGTAGATTAGCAGAATTCCCTTATGTTGAAAGCCCAGATTAAAAAATAAAAATATACTTTGTTTAGATCCATATTTGAGGCAGTTCGACTTCACAAACACATTTATTTACACACAAACACACACAGAACTTTTACGGAAGACTGTATTCTCGTAATTTCGACTATTCTCAAAATATTACAACTTTATTCTCGTAATGTTTCGACGTTAATCTCGAAATTTTTTGACTTCGTAAAAAATGACAAAAGCACCAATAAAATAATAAAAAAACCCATCAAATTAAAATTAAAACTGAAAAATATAAAATAAAAGTATATAAATAATACTAAAATAAATAAAAATAAATAAATATTTTCAACAAATGTAGATAAAAGTAAATAGCATGTACACATAATGACTGATTTTAGTGTAAAGAAATATATATATAATTATTTTATAAATTTCAAATTAATAAATAAACAAACAAACAGACATACATCCCAGAATGTGAACTAAAACAAATTCTGATTTTCTGATGACATTTTGAAACTTGGTACAAGCACTTCTGCTAATCAGCCAATCTGGAACGGTTATCGTAGTCTAAAAAAATACCCAAAAATTGCTGTATCCAAGTTTTAATCATGCCAACTACAAAAAGACCATGCAATTAACCATGAATAATAATTTCAATCTGTTCATAGTGCAAGTGGTCAGCTATCCATGCTAGCCTTCGCCTACCTTGCTAACAATGCTATTTGAGGTTTAAAAATGCACCTAGTCCACGTCTCCCGTCAGTCACTGCTCCCACACCCAGCGGTGCACATGTTGAGCTGTTGTTAACATGAGGCAGAGCTTGAATGCTGCCTCTTGAGGGGGTGTATGACATGTTGTATGCTCAGAGGTGTTAACAGCAGGAGGTTTTGTTTAGCGCCAGTGTCGGCTTTTTGTTGGAGTCTGCCCTCCATGTGTGCTTGAAGAAAGCCAGTATATTAAGCCTTTAATACATTGATTTTTTTTATTTTTTTTTTACTGTGAAATGAGATATAAAAGGTCACTCCATTAGTTTCAAGTACTACGACTCAGTATGCGACTCCTTTAAACCTGATTATTATCTATTAAATTCACCATGAAATCAAAAAGGACAATTCTTGGGCAAATGGACAAATCTGTCCAATTCATGTCTCATAATCTTGAATCAGAATAACTTCCCCACCCTCTTCTCTGTTGACAAGGGCGGGGCCACCTGTCAATCACATCAGATCCACCAATAGCAAACCACATCAGATCCACCAATAGCAAACCACAACCATCCAATCAATTCCCCACAGACAAAATCAAGCCCCGCCCATTCTTGTTCAAGAAGCCGCTTTAGTCGGGTATACGTGCAACGATTTGCGCAACTTCCGATTCATGCAGAGTTTAACTTGATTGGTCAAACACGTGAATGGAAAAAACACTGACAATAACGTTTAACTCTTTGCCCCCCATTGATGGATTCCCTCGTCATTTATGACACGACGCTTCCCTGCCATTGACAGAATTTTCCGGAAATTCGTGTTTTCACTGTAATGTGGTAGGGGGCGCTATTACACATCTTCTGAAAGAGAACTGATCTCCTGATCAAAACATAGGCGAAATAGAAAAAAAAAAAAGCAATATCATATGTAATCATATGCATATGTAATATAATGCGTTAATCAATATTAAACAGTACAGACCTTATGCGCCAGAGAAACGTGGGTGCCATCATCTCTAGAATATTGTCTTTCAACTTCCGTTTTTGCGGATTTCTATGTCATCGCTGTCGAGGAGTAATTAGCTTGTGAAGTGGATTTACTTATTGTAGAGTTAACAAAAGTTATCATGAGCACTGTAATGTTTATCATAAGCACTGTAAAGCAGATGTCTTAACAAAGGTCGAACGGGATTTTTTTTTTTTTAAGAGCAGTTCATTCATACCTATGCAAGATCGCTGTGAAAATACAGACCGGAAGTCAAAAGACAACGAGCGCAGCGCTGAAAAGGGGCGGGGCTACATAAGGTCTATATATTTTTTAATAAATTAATGCATGAAGCTAGAATGAATGTTTATTCTCTAGAATAAAGAGGCTCTGTTGTTTCTTTTGATGTGTTGTGTGTTCAGGTATTCATATATTTTGCGGGTCATAAAAGTGTGAAAATTACAAAAGATGCATAAAAACAAAACTTTTATGTTGGGTAATGAGTAAAAGAGACATGAAATATAAAGGCAACTTCATTGGTTTTAAGTACTATGACTCAGTATGTGACTGCTTTAAACCTGATTATTACCCATTAACTTGATTGGTTAAAAACATGAATGAAAAAAAAAAAAAAAAACTAAAAAAACACTGACAATGGCTTTTAAAGAGACTCTTAATGATTATAATATGAGAACTATAGAACTATGGCGGACAAATGCACTGGACAAAGCCACTCCTTTGACTTACCTTTTTAAAGGGTCAAAGGGACAAGGCCCACACACAAACACACCTGTCCAAACAGAGACACCACATCCGAAAGAGAGAGAGAGGACAGTGCAGTGAGTGATAGGCAGCCATAGACAAGGAAGCCCATGCACATCTCATTGAGATGCATTACGTTTACACACCCACCTGTCATATAATTCATTCTCATTTCCTCTTCTGTCCACACACATCATTGAAAAAGGCCACAACTGTTTGCATGACAAAACAAGGGTGGAGACAGCCTATTTTACAAAGAAATGTGAAGTAAACATAAAACATTTAACCCTCAGAGACCTAAGGGTATTTTTACAATTAATTTTCCGTCTCGTGTTATTTACTAAAAAAGCTTATAAAACATCAACCCTTGACAAACCTCAGGACAAATTTGAACTTTCAGCATATTTGTGTCGCATTTATGTCACCTGAATGTAAAATAAGTTATGGGACCATAAAGACAAATGAAAAAAATAAATCGTAAATTGAATCACTCAAATATTTATTGAAATCACACACAAAGAAATAAAAGCTAATCAAATTTTGATAAACACTTTATAATGACTGCATGCAATAAATAATTTGTTAACCACTTAACTGTCACCGTCCCACAGGTGGGACGTTTGCCACTATATTTTTAAAACAATAATATCTTGGTAAATACCTTAAATAATATTGACAAACTATATATCATTTGAAAGCTTACAATCTCTAGTTTCCATATTTGGTGACTGATTTTCAAAATATATTACAGAGGAGCCATAATTTATCAATTTAAAACAAGAATATTTTCATACTCATAAGGCGTGTTCAGACCTTTATTTTAAAATAGCAGTAAACATGAAAAATCATGAAAAAATGGTAGATACCTCAGTTTGTTTTCATGCCAAAAGTTCAAAAGATAGAATCCATTCAATTATTTTGGAAAAAAAAGGTCTGAAAAGTTTGAAATATCAAGAAAAAAATAATAAATTCACCATTTGTGACGTGGCAGATAGCTATGACTTACATGTGTGTTCTTTGTATGTGTTTCTTAGTGGTTCAATTCATATCAAAATCTGCCAAACTTCCCATGCTACTTCTGAATAGGATCTCTACTTCAGAAATTGTATGAAAATTGTGAAAATAATGGTTCATATCACTCAAAACACGAATGGAAATGGAGACGCCCTTATATGGGCAGTAATGGAGTCTGATTGTGCCCTAGTGAAAAAGTTTGGTACTGCGCTCAAACAAAATCTTACTGAAAGCTCATTTTTTGAGATATCAACCTAAAATTTGAAACACAACTTGTTCATATTTTTGGCTTTGATCTTTCTGACATTTTAGAGTAGCCCAGGTTTTGAAAATATATATTTTATGTAAAATATGAATAATTAATATTTTTACATTGTACATTTCCATAAACTCAAACTTCTATAACTTTTTTTCTGTTTCACTTTCTTAATTTATTTCACTTCTACAAAAATCTGCCAAATGTCTTCTTTAAAACAAGACCTATCATATGTCTATATTCCAAAGCATTCTTGAATTACAGCCATTTAAGTTCGAAATGTGCATTTTCATGTCTATTCAAAAAAGGGGGGGTGACAGTTAACAGGTTAAGCATGAGTAAACAGTTAATTCATCATTTATAAATTCATAAATTTAAATCGTTTTTTATGAATAGCGGCAAAAATTACGGAATTTTTATAAATTATGGACATCAAGTCACTCAAATTTGGTTATAAGCGTTTGGATTTATTGCTGAAAAACTCCGAAATGAAGCACAAGTTCCAGGCTGGATAGAAAACCTTCTGTAAAGGCTAGAAAGACACTCCCATGATGGCTAACTCGTTAGCATTCTGCTGGAAAAAACAGTAAGAAAAATCGATAAATCTGTCATCGAATAATATATATCGGAGGTGACGTGTGGCGTCGCCGATGATGCCGTCGGTCTCTGAACGTTAAACGAAACATAATACCCCAAACCAGCTTAAATGATTCTTATTGTAAAGCTTTACCATTTTTCCCCCCCGAATGGTCAGTCAAGTACAAATTATTTTATTTGATAATCGTCATAATGCCTCACATGCTATTTGTACTGAACTCTACTTTCAGTTTTAAGAAAGTATGTGTGCCGATTTATTCAGTGTCACTGCTTTGTCTCACTTGCTGACATTTTAGATCGGTGACGCAGAGAGTATGCAGGCCTGATTCATGCATACCTCTGATTCACATGGAGGAAAAATGACTCGAGCAAGAAAACACTTTATTAAGCGCTTACCTGAATGGAAAAAACAGGCAGAAAATCTGCTGCATGGCAAGAATAATAGCGCAGCTTTCAGTGTCAGCAAAATATGTGGCAGTGGTATGCATACATAAACAGAGAATTTATGCACTGGCCATCAGACCAGACGGACGTGGTGGAGAACGCGGGCAGCATTTCCTATCATCGCAGAGGTAATTAGTTTGAAGTGGGATACAATTTCAGGTTCTAGCTATTGAGTCTATTAATGTTTTGATGAGACGTCATCATCCAAGCACTTACGCAATAATTAATTCATCTTTCCTGTTACTCTCAATTTATCAATGGCTTTTTGGTCTGACATATTACACCTCTTATATAGAGAAGGCGGAGAAAATGCAAATAGTGATGAATTTGCACCGTCAACTCATTCTTTTCATCACAGATGCTGTAACTGATTGTGTCTCGGCTGAAGGAAATGTAGATTTCCACATATCTTGTTTTCCCTATAGTGCTTTGTATATTAGTTTCAAACACCACCACAAGGATTTTGGGTAACACTTTATTTTCCAGTGTCCTTTGTTATATGGAGTTACTATATTAAAAACTATAAATTATGCATAAATATATATGCAATTAACCCTAAACCAAACCCTAATCTAACAATAACTCTAAGTAGGTACACGTTGTTAATTAATATCACTCAGTACTTAAATGTATAATTACACTGAAGCAAATGACACCTTAATATAAAGTGTAACCCGATATTGTTGTTATTGTTTTTAACTAATTTATGTGTAATCATATTCATGTTAAAGCTGTCAAGTTAACAAGTGACCACCATAAAACCGCACTGGCAAACATTCAGACAACATTCAACAATATCCTGAAGATAGATTTGAGTTAAATGCTTGTAAAAGTGTCAACTGTATCCTGAAGATAGATTTGAGATAAATGCTTGTAAAAGTGTCATAATTTGCTGCACAGTAATTTTATACATTGAATGATTTACAAGTTCTGTAAGCTATTACAGAACTATTACAGAATTTGTATCTTACTAAACTTGTAAGTTAATTAGTTTTTTCTTCTTTATTGATTGGTTTACAGTTTTATGTTTGCTTAAAAGTCATTAAATATGATAATACACAAATATTCTACGTGCATGATGGCATTTTTCTTTAGTGCTTTTGTATTGATGTTTTTTAAGAAAGTTAAATTTTATAAATAATTAAAATAATATAGTAAAGAAAAATAAATTATAAATAATTTAACTTTATTATGTAATACATACTGTACTTAATTGTGAAGGGGAAAATTATTTGTAAATATTTATAACATAACTATAATATTTATAATAAAATAATTATATATTAATAACTATAAATTAGTGAATCAAAAATGTATAATATATATATATATATATATATATATATATATATATATACACACACACACACACACACACACACATTCAGTAGTGTATCAAAACCTGTCATCAAAGTTATACATGAATTTTGAACAATCCCTGTTCTTGATTCAGTTTTTTGATCCACTTCAAATGTTGACTAATGCAAAGACATACAAAGACACATACAATGTAACTGTAACTTTTCTATTGAAAATTGTATTATTTATATTCACAATTATATTATAATACTTATATGTAAAATTGAATAGTCGGCTACCAAACTACCAAACCTTTTATGTAACCCTACTTCTGACAACCAACAATCCTCTGGTCCAACCCTGCTGTTATAGTACACATAATTATATTCATCAGCTCACGAAAGAATGACCTGATCCACTTTGAAGTATCACAATAGAGGGTTGATCAAACGCAAAAAAAAAAACAGATAAAAACTGCTAAAAACGAGAGAAACCAATCAAATCCAGCAGGTCTGCGCTTCAACACTTCTGGACCTCCCATGGTGATTCATAATATATAACGCTGACAGAGTTATAAAGCGGCGCTGGGCTTCAGTTATGCAGAATTTGATCAAACTGTGATTGTATCTGGAGGCATGCAGCAATCCCTCGCTCTTCTTCTGCTTTTGTTGGCACACACCAAAGAACAAGGCAGCAATTATTTTGAGCTTTTGGATTCGTTTCAAGCACACAACTGTTGCACATCTCGGCCATAGCACTAATATGGCTTTCTGCGTTGAAATATATCAATGCAAAACTAGTTTTACATGTAAAAGTCATTATCCCACCCCTGCTGTGGTGCCTAAAACCCGCCCAAAGCCTGTAGCACAGCGTATCTTTGAAATGTGACCCACCTTTGCCACCAAGTGGCTAAACACCAGTGGGACTTACACGGCATGTGTTGTTGAAAGCCAGGAACGCAGTCCCTAAGCTTTCCTGAACAATAACGCTCTGTGTAAAATGACAAACAAACTACATCTTGCAGGAGTTTAACTCGTATGACGTAGGCTGTAATTCACTTTTGTGGAAACACTCAAACCATCCAAAGAGCTAATAAACTAGTGCTCAACCATCTTGACCCACATTGTAAACTTGCAAAGCTCTCTCGTCGGTTCACTGAGAACGTATCTGGGGTTCAAATGCAGTACTGCAGGAAAATAAAAATGCCCTGGTCGCTTTCTTTAATACACAGCACTCTGCGTTTCGCCAGGTGCAGACAGATGATTTAGCATAGCCGAGGTAAAGATGTGACAAGGATATCAGCACATTGCTGTGAAACATGATTCTAGGATGCTAGTGTGTAGCAATTGAATTTCAAACAAGTTCCCTGGTGTTTTCTAAGGAAACCCTTGTGGGAAAAGAAGTATAGTTTGCGAAAAAAACTGCACTTAGAGATAATATTAATTATTAAGAATATGAATTAAAGCCAACTTAAGTGCACTTAAAGCGACTACACTTTCACGGTTGTTTCTAAATACACTCAAGTACACTTTTAAAGTGCACTTGTTAAACCTGCTAGTATGCTAAAGTGTACTTTAGGGACTGTTTACACGACACCGTTTTTAAGTAAAAACAGACAACTTTTTATGCGTTTTGGCCGTTTGTTTACAGGACTATAGCGTTTCTGCTGCCTTTTTGTCTCCGTGTAAACGGCAAAAACTTGAGTCTCTGAAGACGATGATGTATTGTCGTAGACATGTGTATTCAGTCTACAGTTCATCGCCATCTACTGGCCTGGAGCAGAATACAGCGTTTTTAGGCCCCGTCCACACTACTGCGTTTTCGTTTAAAAACGGAGACCTTTTGCTACGTTTGCACCTCCCGTCCAGACTAAAACGGGAAAAAACGAAGACCTAAAACGGAGAAGTTTAGAAACGCTGCAGCTCCGTTTTGCGTTTTGAATCTCCGGAGGGCGTTTTAGTGTAGACGAGATGAAAACGGAGGACTTCAGAAACGCAGAGGCTCACGCTCGGCTCTATGATAGGGTGTCATCAGTCATGACGTATCCTTCCCTGATTCCCCAACCACTGTTTACACCCAGTGTTGGTGAACATGATCCACGTTTACAGTCGTTTTAATGTGGACGGAGATTATGTCTAATACGCAGATAAAACGCTGGTGTGGACGGAGATCGTATTCGTTTTAATTCTCCGTTTTTAAACAAAAACGCAGTAGTGTTGACGGGCCTTAGTCGTTTCCGTGGATCCGTGTGAATTGGGATCGTATTGACAATGGTGTTTTCTGTACGCGGGGAAACTCAAAAGGAAAAACTTCTTAGTTTTAAGCATATCATTGTAGTGTAAATGTACCCTTAAAAACACTATTACTTTTTCTTTAGTGATTTGTACAACCAAAACACACTGCCAATATACTAAAACACACTAAGAACGTCTAAACATTTAGATGGCAAGTTTTGCAAGGGCAAACACCATTTCAAGAGTTTTGTGGTGGGGAACTATTTTGAGCGGCGTGGTCCATTACTATCCACTCTCAAGCACTTAGTTGTATTTAAAAGCTCAAATGGAACATGCTTTCTACTCTGTAATAAAACTACAAAACGGTAGAAAATATTTGCTTTACCTTTCTTGGGTTTATAGTGCCTTAAAACATTACATTTCCTTTGATGGTCGGGCCCCCAAGGCCAGTGAGGTGGAAAGGTCATCACGGCCATCAACTTCCAAAGGGTCATCTCTCACAGAAATCAGCCAAACTAAACTTTTATAGGCTCAACGGTTATTCAGAAGTCTTTAAAAACAATGTAAACAATGTTATCTATTAAGAGTGGTAGTACTTTGAAGTAATTGTCATTTTCTTTAATATTTTCACCATTGTCTAATACAGGGGTGCTGTCCTGCACAGTTCATCTCCAACCCTAATCAAACTCACCTGAAGCAACCAATTATTGTCTTTAGGATCACTTGAAAATTAAAGGCAGGTGTATTTGATTAGGGTTGGAGATGAACTGTGCAGGACAGTCGATCGGCAGGAGCAGGATTGGGCACCCCTGGTCTAATACAATGGCCCAGCTTTTTTTTTTTAACAGACTTTTTTTATCGACAATTCTACCCCATCATTTCTCAGTGATGGCTTTTAGTCAGGTTTGCACAGTAAGTGCATGCAGCTCTGGTCTTGTTATCAGGGTTCATGGTCAAATGTCCATCTGAGAGGAGCACAAGGGTCCCTCTGCTTGACTGGTCCCATCTGTGGAGGAGCATAATGGTTTTTTCACGCTGCATTAAGTTAACACTGCACTGCCAGCAAGACGGGCCAAGACCTGGCCTTTAATTGGGGATCTGTGTGTGGTGTGTGTGTGTGTACCCAGTAAACTCTATGTTGTGAAGAACAAATGTCCCCACAAGGATAGTAATACCAGTAATTTTTGAGTTTGTGGGGGCATTTTTCTTCTTTGATTCCCATGAGAAAAACAGATTATAAGTCTATATATTAAATAGCTTACAGTATACAGTTTGTACAGTATAAAAATTATTGTGTGTGTTGTTTTTAGACAACAATTATTTAGTGGTGACGTTCCAATTACTAATGTGATGACAAAAAAAATCTTAATTTTCTCAGGAGTACATTTACTGTAGATAACATCAAAGCTAATATACATTGACCTTCACGGGGTCTAGGCTTAAAACAATGTGTTGTGATAGGAGTAAATGTTTAACTTGTATGGAAAACACTGTATTATTGTGAAATATTATTACAACATAAAACAACTTTTTTTGCTATTTGAATACATTGAAAATGTAATTTATTCCTGTGTTCAAAGCTGAATTTCAGCATCATTACTCCAGTCTTCAGTTTCAAATGATCCTTCAGAAATCACTGTAATATGATGATCTGATGCAAAGACGCTTGATGTATTTGTGGAAACAGTGATGTAACAACATATTTGTTCGTAAATGTCTTTACTGTTACTTCTGATCAATTCAATGTGTCCTTGCTGAATAAATGCATTGATTTCTTTCACTATTTCATACCAGTATATATTTACTTTTTTATCTTTATTATATAATAGATTTTTTTTCTGAAAAACAAACCCTCACATTTCTCCATGTGAGCATGCAGTTGTCCATGACTTCCCAATGTGTTCCCAATTTGAATGTGTTTAACGCCAGTTTAGATTTAAATGGCTCATAGGTCTGATTTGTCCAGAGACAATTGCTGTAGACACATTCTACCACAATGCTTTTCACATTCAACAGACACAGAGAAAAGACTCAAAGCTATAACTGAAAAGAAATGCATTTAATCTCAATGGGATTTAACATCATATGCTTCCAAATAAATGGATCACATGTCTAGGAATGGCGCAAGTCGCACACAAATTCAAAGGCCGTGACCGATTTGGCATTCAAATTCCCAATGTGAATTTGGCATGTCACAAAAACTCAATATACCAAGATCTTATAGATTTGAAAAGGGAGTGACGGATTATGCTATTCATTACCTTCATGGGTTGGTGGATGTTGGACAACATGCACTATTAGGATTGTCATTTACAAATTGCATTTTTCTGTTTGGTTTATCCTAAAATATGGAGTGAATTTTCACAAAAGTTTGAGGGAAATGTGATGGTTGCTACATCCTTTATTCTTACAGTAAAAATGATGGTTTTTTATTGGAATCTTCCATAAAGAACCTTTAAAAACAATGGAATATTTTCATTTCACAAAAAAATCAATGGAGGAAAAAGATTTGTTATATCATTAAAATGTTCTGAACACTCAGAAGAGAAATGGTATGCAATTCTGACTTTGTTCTTGCAATTATAACTTTGTTCTCACAATTCCTTTTTTCTCGCAATTCTGACTTTGTTCTCGCAATTACATGTTTATTTCTCACAATTCTCGCAATTATGACTTTGTTCTCGCAATTCTGACTTTGTTCTCTCAATTCTAACTTTGTTCTCGCAATTCTAACTTTGTTCTCACAATTCTAACTTTGTTCTCGCAATTCTGACTTTGTTCTTGCAATTACATGTTTATTTCTCACAATTCTGACTTTGTTCTCGCAATTCTGACTTTGTTCTCGCAATTCTAACTTTGTTCTCGCAATTCTAACTTTGTTCTCTCAATTCTGACTTTGTTCTCGCAATTCTAACTTTGTTCTCGCAATTCTGACTTTGTTCTCACAATTCTAACTTTGTTCTCGCAATTCTAACTTTTTTCTCGTAATTCTAACTTTGTTCTCGCAATTCTAACTTTGTTCTCGCAATTACAAGTTTATTTCTCACAATTCTTTTGTGAGACTTATTTTGCTATACCGACTTGTCCCCCAAAATTCTCGCAATTACAGGTTTATCTAGCGATTCTGAAACTTTTCTTAAAATTCAGAATTTTTTCTTGCAATTATAACTTTGTTCTCACAATTCTAACTTTTTTCTCGCAATTCTGACTTTGTTCTCGCAATTCTGACTTTGTTCTCACAATTCTAACTTTGTTCTCGCAATTCTGACTTTGTTCTTGCAATTACATGTTTATTTCTCACAATTCTCACAATTCTGACTTTGTTCTCACAATTCTGACTTTGTTCTCGCAATTCTGACTTTGTTCTCGCAATTCTAACTTTGTTCTCGCAATTCTAACTTTGTTCTCTCAATTCTGAATTTGTTCTCGCAATTCTAACTTTGTTCTCGCAATTCTGACTTTGTTCTCACAATTCTAACTTTTTTCTTGTAATTCTAACTTTGTTCTCGCAATTCTAACATTGCAATTACAAGTTTATTTCTCACAATTCTTTTGTGAGACTTATTTTGCTATTCCGACTTGTCCCCCAAAACTCTCGCAATTACAGATTTATCTAGAGATTCTGAAACTTTTCTTAAAATTCAGATTATTTTCTTGCAATTCTGACTTTGTTCTCCAAATTACAAGGTCATGTCCACAATTCTGACTTTTTTTCTCGCTGTTGAGACTTCATATCATGCAATTCTGACTTTGTTCTCACAATTGCGAGTTTATATCGCTCAATTCTGACTTTTTCTTGAATTTCTGTCTTTTTCTGTTTACTTTGGAGACGACATGTCAACAGCGATAAAGTCAAAGCCACTCTCAAAAGCACTTTTGGGATAAAGAAGCCTCTGCAAAAAGCAATGCCTGTCTCTTCATAGAAATACGGAATACGGCATACGGAAAAACAGCTGTTTTTTGTTCCCACACATCGGCCAGACATAGATCTCATTCGCACATCACCCATCTTAAAAACGCAAAAGCCAGAGACGCTCGTGTGTACACACACATGACAATCTACCATTACTCCACCTGGGATCCTCATCCTTCTTACCCAAGCAGCACCAATGTCTTGTCCAGGTGATAAATGCGTCTTATTCTCGCCGAAGTCTGGCCCTGAATTACTAAAGCCTGTGGAAACGACTTTCAAAATAGCACAAGGGCTTTTTAGGGAAATGGTCCCCCCATCCCCCAACCCCTCAAGTTCTCTCACATCCATCGACAACACCATCCACCCACCTTTTACTCTCTGTCTTTAAACGGGTTATTGATGATTATTCTACAGACCCCTGTAGCCCTCTTGCATCTCTCAATGCCTCTGAGCTCCCCTTTGAAAAATGCAACGGTAGAGTCAGAATGAGGTCAGGAGACATCGGAGGGATATCGCATGCAGTTGTGCTCTGCGGACGGGGAACGTGACATCAATAAAACATCCCAGGTGTGAGGGGTTAAGCTACTTGTTGGGAATAGATAAAAGGATTGATTGTGTTGACTAGATAGTTCTTTATCTCCAAAGGCCTTGCGGGAGACTAGACAGGCATAACCCCCCTTATGGGTAGTTAAGTCTGAATGAAATCCAAATTTACCCCATTTAATTTAATGTTTCTTATGAATCAATGAATCATATAAAATAAAAAGAGATACAATTGGGTGATCAAAATATGGAATGTCTGCTTTACACAACCCAGTCAATTTTATATACTGTATATATATATATATATATATATATATATATATATATATATATATATATATATATATCCTTTTATTTTACAGTTACACCATGACATTTTAGGGTTAATAAATATTTGAATGAATTAAACATTTGCGTTCATTAATATAAAAGTTTTTCAGAACCATGTGAAACCAACATGAATACAAGAGACAATTGCCTAAGAATTGTGAGATGTTAAACAACTTTTATTTTTAAATTTTATTTTGTATTATTTTATTTATATTTAATTTTTCATTGAACCTACATTCTATGAAAAACCAAAGGTTCCAAAAGGGGAGTTTCACAGTGTTGCCATAGAAAGAAAAAAAAAACTTTTTCCACGATAAAGAACAACTATTGTGCAACTGAAAGGTCCCAAGGTTGTTAAAGGTTCTTATGGAACCATAAATTGAGCGGCGTCTTTACGTTCAAAAGGTCACGGGCGACGTAGCCGGAAGTAATGAGTCATTGTTTACAAGTTGAACGCATAGGTTGAACGTGCAAACTAACTCAAACGCCGTTTACAAAAAAAAAAGGAATTAAAAGGTAAAACAACGATGTCAGACGATTTTGATTCTGTACTTCCGGCTACGTCGCCCGTGACCTTTTGAACGTAATTACGTATTACGTGACGTTACAAATGCGCCTCACAGAATAGAGCAAGGCTAGCATTTGTCCTTTAGAAAAGTTACATTTTTGGAATAATTTTTTAAATAACCGATCGTTTCGCATGATAAGACCCTTATTCATCGCCAGGTGTCGTTTAAAAACATTTGAAGCTGCATCTGAAACTGTTATTAACTGTCTTTTGGACCTTGGACCGTCTGGTTCCCATTGAAGTCCATTATATGGAGAAAAATCCTGGAATGTTTTCATCAAAAACCTTAATTTCTTTTCGACTGAGGAAAGAAAGACATGGACATCTTGGATGACATGGGGGTGAGTAAATTATCAGCAAAAGTTTTTTTCAAAAGTGAACTAATCCTTTAACAGGCCCTAATTCATCCTACATTTATTTTTATCACAGGAGGTTGCTTTATGGTCTGTTTGGGGGGAAAGGTTCAGCTCTCCTAGTCTTAATTCATGAAAGCGTCCCCTAATGCTGCTGCTGTCCCCTGACTCACTGCTAAATTCATGGTGCTCATGAATGGTCAGGAGACTCATCTGAGCTGAAACCTATTGCAACTTATTTGTATTTATTCATAAGATTTCTAAGCATTTAGATTGTGTAATTCCATCTATTGTCTATTCACAAGAGGTTGCTAGGTATGGTTTGTTTGGGGGGAATAGTTCTGCTCTCCCAGGCCAGTACTGAACTGTGAGCATTCCCAAATGCTTCTGTAGTCTCCCTGAACAGAGCCATACCACCCAACTTGAATTGCAATTTATTCAATACAATTTCCTTTTTTATTGTCATGCATGTTCTTGACTTAATGTATCTGACAGAAATGGCAATAAAGAACATTTTTAACAGTGTTAAAGTCGCTCATTACATTCCCTTCACAATTTCTTCAGTTTAACCAATGGGAAACTATTTTGCTTTTCGGTCCACCATTTGACCTACTCATTTTCTTTGTTTTGCCTGTACACAAGCTTTAAAACTTGTCATCAAAGTTCCATTTATCCAACAGACCAGCAGTTAACCTCTGACCCCTCACCCACTATGCACTTTCGGAAGTGGTCGCCCTTATTTTTTTTAGAGACCGACAGGAAGTCCTTGAGAGGGATTGGTACGGAAGGAGGCGAAGCCATCGACAAGAGAAAAGGGTGATTTGAAAGAGCCTTAATTTGCAGCATCACTCTGTAAGCACTCCTATCAATCTTCTTTTTCTGGTCAGTCCTTCAATATTTGCCAACAATTCATTGGACGTCCCGGTGTTTGCACACTGCTCACTTGCTGGTAATTAGAAGCCGAAATTCCTCCCCCGCATTTCATCTCAGCATCATGGTCAATCACTACTGGTCCAAAGCACCTTGTCCAATAAGACGTGCCAACTCTCTCTCTCTTGGCCAAGCTATTCTCCTTTATAATCAGACATTTTTGGCATTTCCTGCTCTAATCTTGGTGAGAATCAATCCTCAAAATGGAATCCATATCCAACAAAGTGTTCTCAGAAAGCACAGATTAAACCACTGGAGCTGTATGCTTTTGTGTGTTCTGCAGAATAAATGAATGAGTTTGAGACACAAGGGAATACATAATGAGAGAATTATAATTTTTGGGAGAACTATATAGAAATATAAATTCTGATTAAAATAGCAATCTATCAAATCGTTTTGAAAACATTTCTTGAAATGTTTTTTTGGAATAACTGTTTAGTTAACGTTGTCTTGACTCACTGTTTTCAGTTTTTGACTTTGGCAATGTTATTGTAGTTTATGTAACGCAATATTTCTTGGTAATAATTGTCCAATAGCTTTTTTTTTTCTGTTTACTCAACTTCAGACATTAAGTTTTACAGACAACAAAAGTTGAATTGGCGCAAGTTAAAAAGCTTTGTTGTAGAATAGTTGCACCTCTCCAGAAAACTAGCAATGTTAAGTTAACACAACTAAACATTCTTTGTAACACGGACAACTTATTTTCAGTTAGTGTAACTGTCCTTTATGAAAATATTGTTGGTTTAACTTTAAAAAAAATAAGTAACCTGGTTGCCTTAAACTTAAGTTCATTGAAATTGAAAAGGAGATTAATTTAATCACCAGAAACTCAAAATATTATGTTATCTGAACTACATAAATTATCTAAGTTGATTTGACAAAAGAAAAAATGTTGTGATGTTTTTTAGTGTGTTAAAAATATACTTTTAAGATTGAATACACTACAAGTGCATATTCAATACAAATAAGCACACTTCTTTTTAAGAAGGGGTTCAAGCTGCTCTTCTCGTCTCTCAGTTAAATTAAGTATCTTGAAGCATTATTGTTATTTTTTCTTTCTTTTTTTTTTTCTGATGATAATGAATTAAATGAAAAGCCCAAGAGCGGGTCGTCTTGGTTGAAGTGAGTGTTTACCTCAAAACGAAGCTCTGGAAATCAAAGAGGTTTTGAGTCATCAATAAAGTGCTCTGACTGCTACTGGCTGCCAGACACCGGTGTTTAAGTGCTGACTCGCTTCTGAATACCCTCAACGGTCTTTATCCATTAATCATGGCCAAGAGATCACTACCACTTATTCCCGGTTATCTAGAAGTGAATAAATCAACAAGAACGGGGATGGTTTGCTGTAGTCCATGTGCGGCACAAAGTCAAGTGCCTTATACACATTTTTAACCTCAATTTTGCAGCTGAAGGAGTGCATAAAACAATTGCGCATCATATAAAATCAAGACATTTAATCGTTTGTGAGAAAGAAAAGAGCTTGGTTGACGGTGCTATGCCTTTTCACGCAACACGGATTGAACGTAACCAAGCATAAGGACAGATGGTGCTCACTGGCCATGTGGTCTCAATTTTCGTTGCTCTGACATTATTTACTGGCTTTGGAGTCAGGATATAATGGAGTCAAGAAAAGACGAAACTCCTTTCTGTTGACATGCTGCACTTTTAATGATACTAAGAGGTAAAGCTCACAATGGATGTTGCCAACAGCACCTTCTTTATTCTTGACAGGATTATTACCTCCTGGTGCTCCACCTCATCAAAAGGAAAACATTGCAGTTAGATGGATTCCCTCCCTTGAAGACTTAAAGGTGTATTAACAGAGGCTATGCTGACCTTTTTGTGTCTTGTTATTTGCTCTTGTTTTCCTTTAAGCCCCAGGAAAGCCATATTAGTTGGAGTGCTTGCTGTTTATAGGCAGGATAAGGCCGATTTTTGTCTTCTTGTAACTTACAAAAATTCTACAAAATACATGCCCAGGCCAAATAAAAAGTTGCTGTTTGGATTTGAATAGGCAAATGTACAGTAGATCTATATCTGGGGAGCGATATGTTTTTTCCTAGGATGGTAGGGGAAGACTCATAAATGGTATTAACCCCAGTGACGGGTAGGTTTAGGGACAGGGTTGGGGTAGTAGTAAAGAGGTTAAGCGACTTTTGACTTCAAGTCATGATGCAAAGGTCCCCTTTGCTATGGAAGTACCTTATGGCCATAGAAATAAATTTATCCTAAGAAAAAAGTGAGATCACATTTTGTTTCTTATATACGCACATTTTTTTTTTTTTTAAATGGCCACCAATTTACTTGAGAGGCCCATATCTTTGCTTCTGTTATAGCTATAAAGACAAATTTGGTATCAACGTGTAAATTTTTGTGGTCAAGGAGTCCAATAAAGTAGGTTCCAAGACTAGAAAACAATAATGTTGTCCTTACCATGAAAATTGGAAGTGAAGTATGCATTTTTTTTATCAAAAAAGCATGCCAAGTACACAGTATAGGTCATCATAGATTTATACAGTAATAAACGTCAGCGGCGTTCAAAAGCGTTTGTTGATAGCACGCCAAAAATGGAAATACGAATTGGCGTGTCATACATACGCCATTTCATGAGATCATTCTGCACATTGTAATAATTAATTCCCTTGTAATTGTTTACTCAGAACGAAGGAAAAAATTAGATCGGTGTGGCCATAATTTACTGAAAAGAGGGAACAAATTAATAAATCAAGGGAACGGAGTAATAAATCATGGGAATGAATTCTAAATTTGTGGCCACAATTTACTAAAACAAGTGTTTTTATATTTATTGTTAATCTTTATTTGCATTTCATGTGCATGCAAAATATGTCAAAAATAGAACAAAATATGTCTGTCAAGAATGAGCCCGATCTCATGAAAGCACGAATTTCTCGTGGCATTTATACGCCAAAAATGGTACGCTTTTTTCGCGTGCATATGATATGCATTTTTTGCCGTATAATACACACAAACTCCCCACCCCCCTCCCCCCTAAACCTACCCCAGGGTTTTTTAGTGCGTAGCATTTGCATGTAAAAAAACATTTTTGGCGTATAAATGCCACTAGAAATGACATTCGTGGTATAGATACGCATTTTCATGAGACTGTGTTGCAAGAATATCCTTCCAGCTTGTTTGAAGGCAACATCAGCGTTGGGACAGTCCTCCGCTGATTCTCAAAGGGCTAGAAATCAGCTCCGGTTCTGGCATAGGCATTTGGCTCAACAGCCAAAAACAGACCATCCCATTCAACATTTGCACAGAACAGCTGAAGTGCCATTCTGAGTTAATGGTGTTCGTGGTGGCGGCCCCTTGATCCGAACACTGGCCCCTGACACGGGCTCTCAGGTACTTACAGACCACAGCACAGATGGGGAACCGTACGTGACCGAGACACCGTTTCCAAGTCAATTATCACTCTACTAGTCCCGAGCGAGACACCAATCTCGTTTATGCCAATGCCGTCTTCCCTGTTTCACCGAACGCAATTACAGGAATGTATTGAAGGGGGCAGGAAAGCGAGAAAGACCATTAAAAACAGGACTGTGTGAATCTGTGCACTTTATATCTAAACGACTTCAGCTTTTAGCCTTGACAGCCAGACTCAGAAGTTTCTGCTTTCGGGGGTTTAAACGAAGCCTCACTTTTACCTGCATTCAGTGAGCAGTGCAAAAGCCAGCTTAGATTACACAGATAAAAGGTCACACAGCCACTCAATCGCTGTCAAAATGCTCTGTTTGTTTAAAGTGTTGTTTCTACACTTCATTACACTTCATTGATTTACTATCTTTGCGTGCTTGCATTCTGACAAACCAATTTGCTGTATTTTTATTTTTTTCTCCAGACATGTTTTTGCTGCCCACCTTTCCCCCGGTATCTTCTTCAGCAATTATACATTAAATAAATGTCTTGAAACATCCATATGGATTGTTCTATGCGACCTGAAGGGTAAGAAGGTACAATGTTCTTTAATAAACTGTAGTTCAATCAACTGTGTATATATATATATATATATATATATATATATATATATATATATAATTAAAATGTGTACAAATACTCCTGCTGTCATAAATATCTTCTGTCTTTTAGTATTTCTACACAATCTCCCATTGCATATGTGACAGTGCCAAATGCACTACTGCCCTGTATGTTCCATCCTGCATAAATACATTGCAAATAATGATTAAATGCATCTATAATGCACTTAAATACATTTAGCAAGATTACATCAAATCCAATTTTTCATGGAGACTTTGAAAAGGCAATTGAGATGACACCATAATGGTAGGTTCTGGTGCCCGGCAGGATACGGGACAGCCAACTGCTCCCACTGATGGAGTCCCTGTTCTGCCGCCATAACATAACAGAAAACTCAATTACCACTCCTCCCCAACCAACAGAATGGCCTTGTTTACTGGAGATTGATTCTGGCCGGCCCGAGCCAGGGACCAGCTGTCTATCCTTCATAATGGCCTCCAAGGGACCCAGCGCTCAACATCCAGTTAGGCCAATTGTGTCCGTTTTCATGGCGCCAATAGCTTTATCAAATTAGCGATTTCAAAAAAAAAAAAAAATAATAATAATTGAAAATAGACAAGGGATTAATGTTTGAGTGGGATAATTGCTCATGCTTTACCACGCACCTTTACTTGTATTTATTCTCTCCTGAAAATTAATACATCTGCGATGAGATCGTTTTGGCAGTAATGGCTTTCATTCGTCTCATTGAAATTGATCATTAGACTGCCCTCATAAACCAACATCATAATCTTGTGTCAGACGGCCATTATTTGCACCATAACATTCCTTTCTGCCTCATTTTCTACCGCCCACAGAAGTTTATCAGTCATTTTCCCCAATTAAAATCTCTTTACAGCTCCAAACATTTCAGAGAGCACCAAGATATTTCCAATTTAGTTTGAGTATATTAAGACAAATTCGATTTTGAACAGGAAAATTCTTCTCATGATGCATGATTTCCTCTTGACCATTCAATGCGCCTTCAAAATAAATGGTCACAACCAACTGATTTTTATTTTCATTATTTACTGCTAAAACCATACGCTGTTTGCCAAAATTCAAACTATTCAGTAACTTAAATACACATGTGGATGAATTAAATGATGTACAGCTGTGATAAGTGTCCATGGAAACAGATGAGTGGCGGGAATCAAAGACAAAGAACACATGTGACTGATGAAAACAAAACTAAAATTCCACAACAACTAAACTACTGCTTAGACAACGTAAATGTAACATTACGCCCCCTCCGAAAAGGCGCATCTTCGCGCTGCAAAAGCAGACAAGAGAGGAAAGGTGGGAGCTCTGGAGGTGCCGAAGGGATTTTGATAGCAGGAATGGAAACAGACGGACGACGAGGCCGATGGCACAAACCCAGAGACGACGGCCAATGGCAGAGTCCAGGGAGGAGCCAAGGTGGAGTAAAAAGGAGCAAAAGGCAATGCTGGTGTGAACGAGGCATACCCGAAGGGAAGGTGGAGCCCGCTGCAGCAATAGGGGTAGAGGAACGGAGCGTAGAGGAAGATCCACAAGTCCGTGGCGGAGGTGGTGTGACAACTGTTCAAGGGGGAGCCGGTGGGATGAGAGAACCTGGTGGAGTCGAAAGACTGAGAGTGTTTGGTGGAGCCAAAAGTGGGATGAGCCAAGGCATAGCCGACAGGTCAATAGAGCTCCGGAAGCTGACGTCATGCAATCTAAACTCCGCCATTTTATCGGGCAAATCAGGAGAGCGCCAGTGCGGCTGTAGCAGTGATATCGATAGCGGTCGAAAATTTTCAACGTTTCCGGTTTTCCAGTTTTTGGGAATGTTTAAACTGTAGATTAACCCATTTAATCCCACCGTAAAGATATAAAAGAATAATTTTACTATAGTGACAGTAAAGGTAAAGTATACACATTATCCCATAAAACAAAAATTTTAGGGCTGTCAGTTAAATGCGTTATTAACGGCGTTAACGTAAACCCATTTTAATGGCATCAATTTTTTATTGCGCAATTAACAGTCTTTTTGGCCTAGCAAACTCTGTAGTTTTTTGTTTTTTTTTTCAATATGCTTTTGCAACAGGACGCTATGAAACCCATTCATTTCAATGGCTTGCGCCGCGAGAGTAAGTTTAGTTGCTTCGTCGACCAAAGCGCAAGCAGATCTAGCTAGCCCGGAAACAAAACAACAAGGACGCCGCACATACTCGTTTGGGCTTGTGAGCCAGCCAAATAGTTGGTTAACACAAGCGGCAACATTCTAATCTGAAAGATGAAGCCTACCCGGAAGTGCGATAAACTGCAATACATCTCAAATCCACTAGAGGCCGGTCCCAAAAGGGAGCAAAAATCCATAGACGTCATGTTATAATGTCCATTTTCACAGCATAAATTCATATGTTTACAGTTTGGTCCCATGGACTTTTATTGTAATCTTCAATATGTTCCTGACAACTGTGAGGGGGGTGAATTTTTTTCTAACTCGTTAGTTTAGATATAAAACGTTTGAAAAATAAGGTCGGTTAACTTTGATTGACAGCTGATAACGGGCTGCGCCGAGTGAATTTGACGTCTCGGCCATGATCTGAAACAACACATCATACCACCTCTGTATCCTTTCTGAAACTTTTGTATTTTCCAGAATTTTCCAGTATGGTGCCGCCCATACCCCCCATAAACAGCTTCAAACCCGTTCTTCAGAGAGTCTATGGGTGACGTCACAGACGCTTTGTCCATATTTTTTACAGTCTATGGGTTAACGTTACGTTTTGAGTGAATGACACTCAAGAAAGCTTGGTTATGTACAGGTCTATGTATTTTGAATTAAAGTGTGCTGTGAACTCTGTTGCCTTGAAACTCATGCTGCCATCATTCATTCATTCACGTCCTGGTTCCGGACCGCCTCCTGCCTGCCAATATGGCGGCATAAACAGAGTAGGTCACTTAACATCCGAAGCTCTATGGGCCAAGATGGAGTGTGGTGATCAGAGGCAGAGCCGCAAGATCCACTCAATCAGGCGCTGATGGTGGTTTCTCAACGTCACAGTATGGTATTAAAGGAGATGGCGAAGGGTTGCAAACTTCCAGCAGAGGCGGGTCTGGAGGGCTGAGAAGGGCGGTGACGGAGCCAGATGGAGACTTGTGAGGGTCGGACGTAATAGTACATAGTCCATTAAGGTCCTTGCGCTGTCTAGAAACAGCAATGAGGGTTTAGAGCAACCTGACAAATCACAGTCCAACAAGTTCTTTGAGCTGTCTAGAAACAATGCAGAACATGAAATTGGGTGGGAGACGATACCTCCGCTCTAAAGTCCATCAGCCATTCCTTAGTCTCCATTTTCACCATAGAGAATATTTCCACCAATTATGGATTACTCTTTACATGCAGTTCAGATTTGGTTCTGTCTTTTGGAACTCCATTTATCGTTAACTTCTAAAACTATATTACACTACATGAAAGGTAATATATGAGCATAAAAGCTTCATTTTATTTGCTGTGTTCAAATCATTCTGAAGTCTTCCAAGGAGACGTATTGTGAACTCGTTTTGCAACCAGTAAAGTTTCACTCAACAGGATTGGATGCACCTCATTTACCGCTATCGGCTCTTTGATGTTCGGAAAGTTTAAACTGTCGGAAGTCTGTGCAATGCGGGGTTGACAGCCTAATTATCCAAGCAGAACACAACCGCTTATTGCAAAACGTCTGAATCCACAAGCCTGACTGAACATGTTGCTATAGGTGTGGGGGGGAATTTTGCATGTCTTCAAGACAAGAGAGAGAATACATTCTTTTGTAGCACAAATAATAACAACACACATTAATTGAACCCTGTTTGGTAGCCCACTGTTGTGAAAACTGTAGCTTCCCAACCTTTAAGCTACTGAAAACATAAAGCTGTTAAATTACAGGCAAGATAACATTTTTCAAAAAGAAAATATAGAAACTGTAATCTACCAGAAAAAGCTGCTAACACCAATATCAAACTCAAAACATTATAATCTGAGTTAATGATAAGAATGTAATAATGAAAAGGGGGCCATTTTAAAAGAGTTTAAAACACATGTGCCTTAATGTATTCATCTTGGTTTAATTTCTTTAAAAAAAAAAAAACATTTACCATTTTAAAATTATATTACGATCAATGACTCTTAAAATTAAAAGTCATGGTGTAACCAAGTAAAAAGCTAAGAATTTTCTTTACACTTTGACTAAATGTGAATGTACATATTTGAATCATTTTAAAGAAAATGACATAAAATACACTTTTTAAATAAATATAATATATTAACTTTGAGGTTTTTGTAGCATATGACATTTTGCGTGTGTTCTTCTGTCTTGTACGGTTCTGCACGACATGACCGACTTGGCAGACAAAAGTAAAAAAAATAAAATAAATTATATTATAACAAAACTTCACTTTTATCATTTTAAAAGGGCTATTATCTTCAATATGATATCAGGATAGTTGAATCACCCAGACACTTTTTACTTTATGCTTGACTTATGACTTTAAGTAGCCTAGTACTTAAACCTAACCGAGTTATGGTCTGGCAAAGCATCATAGACAAATCATTTCCAGAGGGGCGTCACCAACGGACGTCAGGGATAGACCTAAAACCAATCAGAGTTTTGAAGGAGATGATGCATGCAGAGTGGAGGAGAAACATCTCCAAGTGCTTTTAACAAAAAGGAAACGTTCAAATCGCTTAATACAGCCGCGATAGCTGATTCGAATGAGTGATGTTCGAAAGGCGTCTATCTTTGTAGTGTAGGCTACAAAATCTGCTTCAAAATCCCAGCGCTGTCATCATTGTGTAAAGCCTGCCCCAACGTTTCTGATTGGTGTCTCGATGTCGAAATTGGAATTGGGCTTGAACGAGAATCTAAATTTGCCCGTTGTAGTATGGGTTTTCCCAGGTTAGACTTTAAGAAATTTTTTTCTAAATATGTTATCACACAAAAGGTGTATTCAAGTCCATATAAGTTCTGTATTAAGTGCAGAATTATCTTATTTTTTTAAATAAATAACTATATCCACACCACCCAAAAAGTTAAACAGGGTTTACAGTTTTCAGTGAATCAACCTACAAACTGCTAACTTATACCTGTAGTTGCCTCTGCATAAAGATTCAGCAATAATAAACTTGGGAGAACCAGGACCACATTGGTAGGACAGAGGAAATAATAAAGATGTGCAAAGGGGAGATGTCGGGGACAGTTGGTGGAGGTCACTCGCTCTCACCTTGGGAGTTCTTGGCGGAAAATGTCTGACAGGTTTACACATATCCAGCCTCTCATGCACAAATAAACATGCAGACGTCGGACAGCTTGGGGGTTTGGACGCGCTCTGTGGGGAATTCCAGGCTAATGCTAATGCCAGTTCATCACTTTAGCAATAGACCAAACAGCCACGAATCTGCAGAGGCTGCATATGGTCCAAGGTTAAAGAGTTATTGGCCTGAGAATGCATATGAATTGACTCTGGCTGAGTTTTCATGTTTGCTGTACATATTTGAGCACCATGGCAGTGACCTTAACAGTCAGGTGGACACATGCATGAAACACACAGGTCAGAGATGATGTATTTATCTTTACCAACAGACATTGTGTTGAGGTAGACAGCAAACAGTAAACGTATAATCCAATACAGTGTCCAGGCTGAATCTGACTTGAAAATTTTTATTTTAAAATGCCAATTTTAAAAATAGTCAATGCAAGTAAAAGGTCTGAAAAGTGCACAATATATGATGTTATTTCCTCCCAAAATTCTCAACTCCTGTACGAACCATTAGCTTCTTGAACAATGTCTACTTGCATACTCTTAAAAGAAAGAAACAAACTATCACATCGCGTGCTACTGTGTGCCCGTAGAAGAAACTGTTTATCATACAGAATTTGGACAGTGGAGAGGTGGGAAAATGAGCCTGTGAAACACGTGTCATTGTCATTTCCGTATCCTGAATTTGTTTTCCTGCTGAGTAACATGAATAGTAATCAGGTGTAAAGATGCACAATTTATTTACTGTCAAAAAAAAAAAAATACATTTCACATTGCTCAGTGAACCAAAAACATCCTGTATTCATAAGTCTTACAAATCATACGGTCATGCTAACTGAGTGAATGCGGTTAAAGAAGAATACACACAATGCATACCTTATAAACAGTTAAAGTGAATGCAGCCAAAACATAAACTTTAAAATACTAAATAGTATAACCACAAGACATATGTTAAGCTGATTTTACTGCTTACAAGTTAGGCCTATAGAACATTTTACAACTTTGTTACCATGAGAATGTTAAACTGTAACTTGTTTATGTAGTGTACTTCAAATCATAAAAGCATATTTAAAAAATACGTATAGTTGCGGATAATATTATATTAATGTACACATAAGTGTACTTAAAGAGTACACTTTTACAACTTACACTAAGGCACACTTTGTATTAAAATGTTTTAAGTATTTTAAGTCATTGTGTTTTAATAATTGTTTGTCGTGCTTTACAGGAGTAAACTTACTCAATGTCTTAAATACTTTGCTACTTTATTAACTGTAGTTTGTTATTCAATGTTACATAAATGTAACTGATGTAGGCCAGTAAAAGCTGCACTTGTAAAACTCACTCCCCAAGAGTGAGTTTAAAAGGGAAGGTTAGCAACTGATGTTAGCGGTCAGCGGTCTTTAGCATCCTTGTTAGCGCATCTGCCTCACGTGCCAGAGACCCCAGTTCGTATCCCGCTTGGATCGAGCAGGTCAGGTTACCTTGGTGCCGTGACCCAGATGGGAGTGAGGTTTAGGGGGGTGAGTGTAATGGAGTAGGCTAGTAAGCTCACTCCCTAGGCCTCAAGAGTCACATTAACGACAAACGCTAAAGGCTTTGGTTGCAGGATTGTTGTTAAACCGCCTGCCTCCCACGCCAGAGTCACTGGTTCGAATCCGCCGAGTAAGAACGGTTATATAAAGAGGGGTAACACTTTATCTTACAGTGTCATTGTTATACACGTTATATGCAGTTACTGTGGTTAAAAAATAAATTAATAAAAGCACTATAAATTATCTATAATCCAGGGCTCGAAAATGTACTTTTTTACTTGGTAGCACTGGTGCTCCCATTAGAGCCGTCGCAAGGGCTGTGCGAACTGTGCAATCGCACAGAGCCTCGCGCCACTAGGGGGCGATTTATTGGTCAATCCGTTCTGGATCAACCAAAATTCTGATTGGCCGTTTTTGTTTTTTGACGTATTAATTTCATCGTTACATTTACATTTATTCATTTAGCTGACGCTTTTATCCAAAGCGACTTACAATTGCTATATATGTCAGAGGTCGCACGCCTCTGGAGCAACTAGGGGTTAAGTGTCTTGCTCAGGGACACATTGGTGTCACACAGTGGATTCGAACCCGGGTCTCTCACACCAAAGGCATGTGTCTTATCCACTGCGCCATCACCACCCAGGTCATCAGGTGGAAAGCACTAATTGCTAACGGGGGTGTTTTCAGAGCACCCCTGTTTAACAAGTAAGAGCCTGTCTTCAGAACACCCCCCTTGTTTACACTTTTTTGGAGGCAGATTGAAGAAAGTACAAATGGCATATCACCTAAAAACGGTGAGCTAACTTGTCTGCGTTAGGTTGCCCCGTCTGTTTTGAATAGGCTATATGAATGGGCATATAATAATTGGCCTAAAACATTGAAATATCCCAATTAGTAATAATCGTTTTGGCGCACCCGCATGCATTGACAGTATTTCGCAATTGCGCTGTATTTGTTTTGGGGGCTTGCATTTCATGTTTGCACAAGGCCTCGCACCCCACCTGCGACGGCACTGGCTCCCATCTTCAAAAAGTAAGAAGCACCAGCAAAAATTTAGGAGCAACACAACTAAAAATTATATATTAACAGATTTATTTTATTTAAAAACAACACCAATCAACACCAACAATCACTGGGGCTTTACACATCCTTTTTGAAATTTGAAACTCTATATCATCTCACCCCAATGATATCGGCACATGATTTGTCATTTGCATGCGCAAACTTGCAACTTGTGAAGGCGATGGTGTATGCGGTGTTAAATTTGACGTTCAGCTCTGCCAGTTGAGCGGAACGACCGACAGAATCGTGGCGAATAAAAGCCTTAATAATTGAACCTGATGAACCCGATTTGTTTGTCACACACTTGTCCCTGCATTTTATTATTTTATTTTTTTGGCATTCTCCGTGTTTAACCAAGCTCTCACGCTTAAAGGGTAACTAAACCCCTGGTCAGAGCCTGACTCCACCCACTGGCACTATTTGAAAAATGCTGGAAAAGTGGGCAGAGCCCAGCAGAGGGGGGCGTGCACCTGAGACGCATCTCTTTGTATGGAACTTGCCTACGTCACCAACAACCGCTGTGTCACGTACCACCACAAACATCCAATAGGAAAATTCAACTGCAGTAGCCACCGTTCAACCTGAAGAGGGCAGCACTAAGACGTTTTTACACCATATATTGTAGAAATAGAACACTTTATAAACAAATGCCAAAAAAGTTACTCGAATCAATGACTGGTATTAATAAAGGTCCATTCTTACAGATCATTAACTAAAAAAAGTTGGTTAAGTGTTTAGTTACTCTTTAATGTATTGTTTCAGTTGCGAACGCTGTTACCTGAAAAATCTGTCCCACAGGCTTTACAGTGAACGCAATGCATTGAACCATCAGCATAGCGGAGCCACTCGAAATCTTTTAGCCACTCTCTCCGAAAGCTGTACGATTTCTTTTCAGCTGGTGGATCCACATTAACCACATCACCAACTCCAGGGGGATTATTTGTGACTTTAGGTGACGGCTTTCAAAAGAAATCTGTCGCTTGGTAGTCAGCTCCCTGTCACGTGACAACGAAGCGCAGTGAAAGGTAGTGAGAGTGATTGACAGCTAATTTTAAGCAATCTAAAATGTGCTTTAAGAAAGTAAGGATGAAGTTTGATTGGTGGTGTAACGTTGGCCACCGCGTATCAGCGCACATAAGGTACACCCTCCAGTAATTTGCGAACGTTTTGTTGAGAAATTAAAATTAAAACATGTCATCAAATGTCACATTTCCGCTTTATAATCCTGACAAAGACAATGAAAGTAACCTCAACCTTTTTTTGTGAATCAGCTGTAGAGTGAGCTTAGCTTGCATCAAACCCAGAATATTCCTAAAATGTATTTGTCATTTAGAGTAAAACAAGCATTTCCCCTCGTCTTAACCACATTAAAAGCTAAGTGTAAATGCATCCATTCTGACTGGATCACCGAAGCCGTTTCCTGTCCGTTTGCCAAAAGTGGCGAGAAAACCACATTTCTAGAGGATCTGGGACACTATTGGCTTTAAAAAGTAACGACAGGCAATGAGAAACTAATGAATAATTTACAAAACCGCAGACTTACAACTGATATGATGCGACAGTTCATTCAAATGCATGTCAAGGCAAGCCTCTTAACCTTCAATCGGAAGAGGAGATCCCGCTTGTTGAAGGAGCAAAGGCTAAATGCAAGAACACGAATCCAAATGCTCAGCTATGCTACGCTAATGGCATTGAGCAGTGTGAACTTGAGATCACTGGCAGATGTTTCCAGTAGTACAGCGTGCGAGCTGAGAGACTGTCAAGGTAATGAGTATTGATTGGGATTTGTCACGGTGGAGCTCTGGGAGGCAGACGTGGGCTTGATCAGGAGGGTTAGCGGAACCGGTCGGACGACAGATTCTCATAACCATCTCAGCTCCTCAGCATAAATCTCTGTAATAAGTGTGTGCGTTATGGATATAAAACCCTGGCAAAGGAAATGGACCCTTCATTTGAAGTTTATGTGTATCTTGTGCTACTATTGGCTTAGCAATATTGTGTTTGGGTCATTTTTTTATGTTCACAACTGTGTTCATGTGTTCCATTAGATGAGCGCAAAGGTTTGTCAGAAAGTGGCCAAAAATGGCTTATAGCTCACACACACATACATATAAAAAATCAATGTATTTTAAAGTTGTATGAATTATTCCTTTATAAAATGTAATTTATGACATTTTACAACTTTGTCTTGCCAAATAATTGGATCTTGTAGAATAATTTCTGGTTTTATGTTGTTTAGACCTGTTATGATTTAGTTGGCATTAAACATAAGTAGTTGTTTCTCTCCTCCCCCCCCCCCCCCAATTGTTAATAAGCAGTGAAGCATGTTTTGTTATTTATTTATTTATTCCAAGAAACAGATAATGCCAAACTAGAATTGTGTTCTTTTAATGACGGTTCTTCCGTAAGTATGATATCTGGGCCGTTGTACTAGTCTAATTTATTTTATTACTTTTTAACATAAAAATGTTTTTTTAAATCAGAAAATTAAAACCATGGTCATCATAGAATATGTATTCAAGTATCTGCATATATAATAGCATTTTAATGTATTTTTGAATGAATAAAGATGGATGGTCCTTTTGCAGAACAAGCCAACGACAAAGTGAGACAAACAGTGGGTTGGATTTTCATCTGTTTTGGTGGAGAATGCGGGCAGGCTTACTAGTAAACATGGGAGAGGAAGGTACATGCTTGAGAAATGGTTGGCCTGCCAGCTGGTTGGGTAATGACAAGAAATGTTGGCAAGCAAACAAGGTATTCCTCCCTGAGGGAGACAACAGATGTGTTTAATTCATCACCTGGATCGCTGAGATGCAAGTGATGTCAAGTGGAACCACAGTGGTTACAGTTTGTATTAATGGGGACCAAAAGAGAAAAGAAAGAGACAGAAGACATGGTCAGAGTTATATACATATACATATATATATATATATATATATATATATAGATATATATATATATACACTTTTTTGAGCATACTAAACTGTAGGGCTGGGTATCGATTCAGATGTTCAAATTTGATTAGTTTTCGAACCAATTTTCGATTTCGATTCCTGATTCGATTCTCGATTCGAATATAATGAATATAGATGTAATACATATCCTATAGACCATTTCACAAGATGTAAACAACACTGGTCCAGAAGCACTTCCTGTTTCAGTTTTTTAACACTACATAAAAGCTGGGATAAAATACAACCAACAGAACATTTAAAACTGAATCAAAAAGTTAAACAAACATCTTTAAGATGTTTCCTTTACATGTGAAATAAAGAAAACAGTTACAAACTGAAACAGGAAGTGCTTCTGGACCAGTGTTGTTTACATCTTGTGAAATGGTCTATATATATGAATATAAGAACAGTGGACATAAGTTTACAAGTGGTTAATTAATACAAAAATTAAGAGCCACAAACCTGTATACAACTCTTTATTTTAGGTACACTATACACTAAATGCACTGAATAGACAGGATTTTGATGCAAGATGCAAAGTTGATGCTGAAAATTCAGAACAGGTTAAGTCAGAACAGTGGCACGCCTTGACCAAACAGGTTATTTTATGTTTAAGACAAATATAGATAAATGAATATATAAATATTTAGAAATGTTTTATTACATTGATCTCATCTAAATGGAGTCATTTTTTTGTTAAGAGTTTATACAACACACGGAAGCTTGAAACAAGTAGCACAAATAAATACATTAGAATAAAGACACAAAGAGGCATTAAAAAAGTTTTTGGGTAGGTCAGAAATACTACAGAAACTGAATAAAGTAATCCAATGTAATATAACACTGGATAGTCTTTTAGTCCTGACTGAATTAAATACATGGGCTATTAATTCTGATTGCTTACAATTAATGCTATATTATGTTGTTATGGCAACAAAATGACAGATACATATGGCTGCGTTCACTTTAAGAACTTTTATGCGTTTTAATGCGTTAGAACTTTTAACATTTTATGTTTATTTAAGACATAAACCGACTGTCTTTATGAGGTTACTCACCAAGACCAGAGTTTTGACATCATTTTGCATGTTTTTAACTGTTAAAGCAATTAAATCCACGAAAAAAAAGAAAAAAAAAACTGTTGTTACTGGCAAGCTGTTTGTTAAGTGGATTTAAGATTTGCTGTAACTTATGTGCACGCAGTGAAAAACATCTCTGAGGGTGCTTGAGCATGGGGAAGTTCAAAATTGCTTGAATTTTTAAAATTGGTAAAACTTAAAAAGACGTGAAAATGATAAACATTCGTTACAATTGATATTCCGAATATACAAGTGAATATTCTGTCATGTCCCGACTCCTAAACACGAGTGTGTATCGACGCCTGCAGTGCTCGACGCTTGCCTTGTGCAGAGAGAGAAGATGCAGTATACCGCGAGCCCTGAATATGGAAAAAATCTATTTGTGTACGTTGAGAATCGATTTTGAATAGACCACATTTTAAAAAAAGATTAATCTAAAAATCTATTTTTGCCCAGCCCTAAGCTGTTGACAAGTTTTTAGCTATACAAGTTCTTGTAAAAAAATATATTTGGCCTTAGTCATATTCTAAACTTTTTCCATGAAATAAGATATTTTAATACATAATACTGTTTATTAGATTTCATAAAAACAATTTAATGTATTCAATACAATCAATTTATATTAACTTAACTAAATAACTAAAAACTTAGGACTGAAGGTCAACGGTCTGCTTTAGAAAACTAATTATGTTAATAAACAATAAAGTCAACTTTATTTTTGCTACTAAGTTCACTTATCTGTAAACCTGACAAAAATCAATAGCTGATTAAAGGGTTAGTTAGATTCTGTCGTTAATTATCATCCTTGTGTCATTTCAGCCCCATTAGACTTTTGTTCGCTTTCAAACACAAATGAAGATCTTTTTGATGAAACCGGAGAAATTTCTGTTCCTCCATTGACGGCCTACGCAATCACCACTTTTAAACTCCAGAAACGTAGTAAAGACATAATTCAAGTAATCCACGTCACTCCAGTGGTTCAACTTGTGAAGTTTTATAAAGTCTTAAGGGTTCGGAACAACATGAGGTAATAATGACAGCATTTTTCGCTGAACTATCCCTTAAAGTGGAAAAAAATGATGTACATAATGGTTATTGGGTTATATTTAAAAGCAATGTTACAAGACTGCTTACATGGAGCAAACTCACAGGAATTGGGTTCATAATATACATACAACCAGAATTTTTTATCTCAGTGGACAATTTCAATAACTTCACAGCTCAAATCAAACTGTGAAACCAGCCACAATACCGTGCACATTGTACATGGCGGTCTTTTGACATAACATGATCCAACGTATGTTCACCACAAACCAAAAGGTGTCCCCGGGCATTTTTTCTACAACTATCAACATTCATCTTGGATAATGTGCAGTTTCGCTTGCAAGTGGTGTGCATAACCTGTTTAGATGCAAATAGTGTATTTCAACAGAGTGTAATTAAGTAAGCAGAGCCATAAATATTTATGCTGTGCACTTCATGGTCATATTAAACTTGCATACACAAACAGGAATGTGCAGTCCAACCACAGTAAAGTGATAAGACGACTAAATAGATCACTTAATAGGCAATGTTATTAAATGATGTAGAAATGCTGCGGATGACATGATTAATGTTCTGCGTGGCTTTATCGCATATATTTAGTGAACTCTCCATTGTGCATATATTTAGTGCACAATGTCGTACTGTGCGTATAATAATGCAATTATGCAAATTCCGGCATGTGAATGTACCTCTGTTAACATACAATAAGATTTGAAGATATAATGCAATTGTATAAAATTATTTGTGCCATCCTTCACAAAGTGATTTTTTTTTCTGCACTAGATTTTGGCAGACCACCCATGAGGCTTTTTCGAAGAACAATGCAGTGATTTTGTGAGGAATAAAAAGAGAAATCTGTGAATAAATAAATAAAGCTTGCACTATTGGAACTTTTGTCTGGGTGGCTGTTTGAAGCAACTGAGAGAAACAAAGCTGAATGGAAATTTGAGGCTGTCTTTCAGCCGACGGTCTTCTCTGAATTTTATCAAAGAGACAGAAAGACCCTGTTTGTGAACTCTGCTAACTGTTTGTGAACTAGTTGCAGTTCTTGTTGTAAACCTCTCTATTCTTGTTTATGTATTAGAAATGTTTTTATCTTCCCGCCTTGACTTCTTCTCTTGATCGCACGCGAGATTGATTATTCTTTCCACATCAGGGTCAAACTGGCTGGATGTGTTTTGTTTCTTATTTAGCAGCTCCAGCAGTGTGCCGCATTATCAAAATCATTGCAAATAAAATAGAAACAATATTTTAGCCTAAATATTTGAATTGTGAATTGGATAATTGGCAGTATTGATCTAATGTCCCAACTATAAATAATAAAATAAATAAGAATAGCATCCTAAATAACAGTAGTTTCCTTTCAAGGGAACTCAAGCTGCGTCGAGACACGGTGGGAACGCCCCTGCGTGATTGCGTCGTGAAGCACGTGTATAATCAGTCCAATGGAGAGACGAGACGTCATAGGCGGCTGATGTCATCGACCAGGAGACTATAAAGTATAGCTTTTATGGTATAGACCAGTCTCGAGAGGCTGGTTCCTTTAGTAGTCTCAGCTGTAGTCGTCTAGGAATAAGACATATCTGAGGACAGTCGTTATCTCTAAGAAGGCTTAGACTAAGAAGAAGTCCTGACGCCGAGGCTATCAGGCTTCTGAGGGTTCCCCCCTCCGGGGAGAGACAGGTTCAAGAACATGTGTCTCCTCGGCGCCCTCGGAGAGGCGACTCTCTGAGGAAGTGCCTGCATATTCCAACAATCCTCCGAGGAGGGTCGTAGAACAGTCAGTTTGGTCGTTCCCTGTCGGCTCGCCGTTAAAGGGCACCGAAGTGGCTGTTCGACCAATATCAGAGGCCAGTCTTGAGAGACTGGGCCCCTTAGTAGATTTTCTGAGAGCGTTAAGCTACTGGCAAATATATCTCATTGGGTCCTGCTCACTATAGAAATGGTTTCAGAATTCAGTTTGGTTCTTCCGCCCAGATTTCTAGGGGTCCTCCCTACGTGGGGGACCCCGAGCAGGCTCTGGTTATGGAGCAAGAAGTATAGACTCTTCTGCGAAAGGAGGCTATAGAAAGGGTTTCTACTCCCAGTAGGTTTAAGGGCTTTACAGTTGTTACTTCGTTGTTCCAAAGAAGGATGGAGGCTTACATTCAAACCAATTGTGTCACAGACCCGAGGACTGGTTTCTCAAAATAGATTGAAGGATGCGTCCTTCCATGTAGCCATCTGTCCTCATCACAGGAAGTCTCTGAGGTTCGCTTTCAGGGGTGAAGTGTACCAATATCGGGTTCTTCCCTTCTGCCTCTTTTTTTTTTTTTACCTAGGCCAATTACTGACATTTGGGTCTACTGGCAGCTGTATCTAACGTAATAACTTTTGGCCTGTGGTGGACGCAGAACCAAGGGGTTTTCTCTGAGGGGATATCTTTTTCGCATGAACAAGGTTACGCGGTGATGCCTACGTGCCTTAGTCATGTGGAAGAAACCTTGGTTCCTCGTCCAGTGCTGGGGGCCTCTTGTCTTGTCGGCACACCTTTGACGGATTCTTCCCTCACAGGCTGGGGGTCGTGGTAACTCTGCGAAAGATCTTTGGCAGGACCATCTACTTTCTTGGCACATAAATAGGCTAGAAATGATGGCGGTTTTCGAGCTCTCGAGCACTTGCTGCTAGACTTTAGAGGTCTGCGAGGACAACACATCGGCGGTCTCTTCCATAATCCAGGGAGATCTGGAGAGAGTTTGCCGGGACGGGGTCCGTCTTCTGAATTAATAGCCCAGTTTTGTAGTCGCTCGGTGTGGACTTTTTCTCTCAGGGGACCGTGATGATCCTTCACCCCCACCCAGAATTGTGGAGACTTTGGGTTTGACCTCTGGAGGGCCCAGTTCATAAGTTCAGGTCTCTCAATTGAGGCTGTTGCATCCTCCCCTACAGTGCTCCCTCCATGGGGAAACTCTACACCTTGAAGTGGATATTATTCACTTCCTGCTGGACCCAGTTATCTGTCGCTGGACCCTGTTGTTGTAGTGCTGGAGTTCCTGCAGGAGCGTTTCTCCGCTGGTCTATCGCCCTCCACACTAAAGGTGTAAAGGGTGGCCTTAGGTGCTCACCAGTCCCTTTAAGTGGTGTATCCTTGGGGAAGACACCCCGTAGTATGTTTCCTTTCATGCACTGTGAGGCGTCTGACCAAGATATTAGAACTATCGCTGCCTCAAAGGCTTTATTATCGGGGGTTTCCCTCCATGACATCTCTGCCGTGCAAAGGCAAAAGACCTTAACTTCAATTTTGGTCAAAATGAGTTATTGTCATATTTGGAACAATGGACATCAGTTTTATCATGTGGACAAATATCTTGCGTCAATTTTGTTATTTTCTGCTAAAAATAAGATGTTGTTTTTGCCGTAACTTCCAAAAGCAGAGTAAAAGCAAAGGCAGAAGCCCTTAACATCAGTTACGGTCTTTTAGCTTTGTACCGCTGCACTCTAGAACGCCATTATTACGTTACGGTGAAGTTAAGGCACTCTGCCTTTGTTTTACCCACCAGCAACGAGTTCCAACGCTGAAGTTACGGTGTTATTATGCATATGTAATTGAAGCACTTTTGCTACATGCATCAAAAAAGTGAAAACAAAATTGTACCGCTGTTGCAGTGATACTATTATTAACTAGTACTAGTAGGTCTACAAGTTTTCTCGTGACACAGGGTGGCAATCTGACAGTCCACTGACTGACTGAAAACAACGCGAGTAGGTTGGGGACGCTTCACAACACGCCTCACGACACACCTCCCCCGGCGAGGAGAAAACATTACCAGACACACACACAAACCAACCCAGCAAATATAACAGATCGCAGCTTACCTTTTTTTTTTTTTTTTTAAACATGGTCAAAATCCATTGAAAACAACATCCACTGAGAAGACAAATCCATTTTTTAAATCCATCATTTGCCGTTTGGCTAGCCTAATCTATCAAAGTGCAAAGTTGTCGGTAACGTTAGTTGACAATTTTAAAGGAACACTCCGACTTTTTGGGACTTTAACCTATTCGCCTTACCCCCCAGAGTTAGATAAGTCCATACATACCTTTTTCATCTCCGTGCGTGCTATAAGTCTGTTTGACGCACCCACCGCTAGCCTAGCTTAGCACAAAGACTCGATGTGAATGGTTGCAGCTTTCATACTGATCCAAATGAGTGGCAAAATAACGCAAACGTTTTCCTATTTACATGTTGTGATTTGTATAGTCACATAACGTACAAATAACAAAGTCAAATGAGACACAGACATCTTTTAACCGTATAAAACCTGGGAACTATTCTCTGAAGGCGAAGCACTGCTACTTTGACGGCGTAATAACCGCATCACCGGAGACACGCCGTGGTGAGGAGCGGAGAGTTCGCTCGGTGTTTGGGTAATAGAGTCAGCAATTTATAAATAGTAAAAGCGTAGTTTAGAGTCATGGGTTTTCGCTCTATTGTAAATAGCTGCGACTGTAAACAGGGGAGGTAATAGTTTCACAGAATTCCAACTAAAAAACGCTGACTGGATGAAGAAATGGCTAACTTACTCTGGATATTTATCCAAACACACCTAAGATTATCAAGGGACATTACGTTTGCTCGGTACATTTCAATGAGGACGACTATTTTGAAAAAATGGAATTTGCCACACGGACCATAATGTGCTGAAGGATACGGCCATCCCATCGATAGCACAGACAAGTGGATCACCTGCGGCTGAGGTAAGTGTTCCGTTTTGTTTTTAGATGACCTACTGTAACAGTGCCTTTAGCCAGATCTAATGTAACGTTAGTGACACTATTATATGATTAGGGTATGAATATGTTTTTATCTTGATGCGGTGCGGACGCGCTTGGGAAAAAAAAAACGAGCGCGTTTACCGCGTTGAACTTGCACCCTGCGCGCAGCGCGCCTAGTAGCCTAAATTTGAAATAACCATGGAAATAACGAACTTGAGCGTGCAAAAGGGTACGATAGGCTGTGAGTTCATTGTGCAAAAACAATTTGTGCTATTACTTTCCCCTTATTCTATCCTATAGTAATGCAATACTGTATATTATATATGCAAATGTATTTACTGTTGAATACATTTGGTTCAGCTAATAAATTGCATTTAAAATATATTGATTCCTGTAATAATAATTATTTATTCATGTGATATTTATAAATCTGGGTGCGTTTTTGGTTGGAAATCAATTAAACATGGTACTGTATTACCTGGTCTCCCCTGTTAATTGTCACTGCTCATACAATAAAGCAAACACCCATGATAAACCTTGCTTTTCTATCTAACGTTAGTAATTGCTGACTCTTTATTCCAACGCTGAGCGAAGCGAACTCTCTGCTCCTCGTCACGGTGTGTCTCAGGTGATTGTTATCACTCTGCCCAAGTAGCAGTGCTTCCCCTTCAGAAAATATAGTATTTATACGGTCAAAAGATGTCTGTGTCTCATATGGCCTTGATATTTGCACACTCTGTGACTATACAAACCACAACATGTAAATAGGAAAACGTTTGCGTTATTTTGTCACTCATTTGGATTAGTATGAAAGCTGCAACCATTCACATCCAGTCTTTGTGCTAAGCTAGGCTAGCGGTGGGTGCGTCAAACAGACTTATAGCACGCACGGAGATGAAAAAGGTATGTATGGACTTATCTAACTCTGGGGGGTAAGGTGAATAGGCTAAAGTCCCAAAAAGTCGGAGTGTTCCTTTAAGTGTCGCTGTAGCTAGTATGACCAGAAGTCCCGTTTATACCAACCACTATGAAATTGTCCCGGCTAAGCTAAAAACTAAGAGCTAACGTTACTAGCTATAGCACTTGGTCACTGCTGTTGTCAGAAAAAACAACAGACGTGAATTAAAGGTTGCGTTTACTTAAAGCTGGTAAAACTCGTGGTGCATTCATAGTTGTTGTAAAATATCTCATCTGTTTTTTGTCGTTTAACATGCATAGCTTTAAAAAAATAGTGAGAATTATTTCATATAAATTATTTTAAATAAATGATGTTTTATAAGTCAAACTTACATGTACATATTCCACCGGTATTACATTTTACTAAAAAGAAGACTATGAACAGGGGGTACAAATTGTTTCATATTATTAAGCCTACTCTGGTAACACTTTACAATAAGGCTCATTAGTTAATGTATTAACTAACATGAACCAACAATGAACAAAACATTACAGTATTTATTAATCTTTGTTAAAGTTGTTAATAAAAATCCATCTCTTCATTGTTAGTTCATGTTAGTTCACAATGCATAACTAATGTTAACAAACGTTAATTTAATACAAATCAGTTTGTTGTTAGACTCCCT
Organism: Pimephales promelas; assembly: GCF_988280905.1. Taxonomy (NCBI): domain Eukaryota; kingdom Metazoa; phylum Chordata; class Actinopteri; order Cypriniformes; family Leuciscidae; genus Pimephales; species Pimephales promelas. The sequence goes on along the minus strand of NC_142770.1, from coordinate 21,110,007 downwards.
TCTTTGTAAACTGTCAAACTGATATGAAGACAATCAATCCGAATCACATAAAATTTGTGAGTGAAAACTGTAGTCTGTACATGCACGTGGTTCTAAATAAATTTTCATTCTGTCCAAAAAAAAAAAAATATTAAAACAGTTAAGAGAAAACATACACACGTCATCAGATTTAAGCATATTCCTATACGTTTTGTCAGAAAAGGGTAAATGGTATTTGAGAAAGGGCATCTACATATTACTGGCATAACCAAATCAAACCTTTCATATATAAGAAATATTTTTGGAAGGTTACATTCCTACCTCTTAAAGTGTTATTTTACTTAAAGTACAAAAATAAAGTTTTAAAATGATCCAATACAGATAATAGCCTTCTCATTATTATTTTTAAATATTCTATTGATGTAAAATTAATCCTTATTAGACAGAACTCACTAAATGTTATTTTAATCCTTTCATTGTTATCATAGAAATGGTTGTATAGAGTGATAAAAGTCGAAATGGTCAATAAATTAGAAGTTAAGGTATTTTGCCTTTGTATGACCCATTATTGTTTTGCAGATAATGCAAAGGCAGAATACAGTAACTTCCGAATAAAGGTCAAAGGTCAAGTTTGAGCTCAATTTTTTTTTATGTAGATAAATATATTCATTATGACAACAACTTGGTACATTTTTTAGTGTCCTACCTATCATACAATTGGCTGGACAACAAAAAAACTTTAAAGTCATTTTTCTCAGTTTCACACTCTGGTGAGTTAAGGTCTTTTGCCTTTGTAGGGCAGATCTGTGATGCAGCAGGCTGGTTCCTTACGGATATATTTGTTAGATTTTATGACTTGGATATAGGCTCCACTCCGGGGTCTAGGGTGCTTGCTTCTTAGTGTGCGCAATGACTTCCCACAGAACAGACATTTGCTATTATGGGTATGGTGTTGCCACCGCGTCTCGACGCAGCTTGAGTTCCCTTGTAAGGGAACATCTCAGGTTATGTATATGTAACCCTGGTTCCCTGAGAGGGAACGAGACGCTGCATTACCCTGCCATACTCTCTGCATGCCTGTGATTGACTTGCTTTGGCTTTTCAGAAGCTAGCGCAACCTGTTTTCGTGTGTGCCTTATAGTGTCCTGGTCAATGACGTCAGCCGCCTGTGAAGTCTCGTCTCTATTGGACTGATTATACACGTGCTTCACGACGCAATCACGCAGCAGCATTCCCACCACGTCTCTACGCAGAGTCCTGTTGTGTATTCAACCCACCTTTCCCTGAAAGAGGGAACGGAGGACGTAGTTGATGTCGACTGAATGGGGATCACGATTGGCTCCCTGGCATGATCCCCATTCAGTCGACATTGACTACGTCTGACGTTCTCGACTGAAAGGGAACCAGGATTACATGAGACGTTTTCATTGGTTATCCTGTTTCATTCAGAAACATGTCCCATTAAAGAATTCAAATGATTTGTCATGTTTATTTTTTATTTATTTTTTTAAATAAAGGTTGTGCTGAGAAATTTCTAATGGAAGTGAATCATTTTCTGGAGCATTTAAAAGGCAAAAATGTTAAGCTTCTACTTTATTAAGCAATGACATTCATTATTATTATTCTTAATTCGTTAAACTTGTGCATTAATTGAGCTGTAAGGTAGCTAAATTTCAAATGAATATTCATTTGACAAATTGGCCCTATTCACTTGCATTGTAAAGGCCTCACTAACAACCTTTTTTTTTTGTAGGGACAAAATGATTCATTTTATGGTAAAATTATGTGATATATGCTGTCAGTTGAGTCTAACTTGAACTCAGAATATTCCTTTTAGGTAAGCAATGTATGTAAATCTGAACAGTTCTGTCAGTAAAACTATTTCAGATCCTCGTCTCAACAAGTCCGAAGGAAAGTTAATAGCAGATTGGATTATATCTTTTCAAAAGTGGATTTATATTTAGTCAATTTGGATCTCAAGAAAAATGAATAGATAATACAGTATAACAGTACAAATACTCCCTTTCCACTTTAATATTGTAACATTTTAAATACTTTATTGAGTCTTTGACTCTTTTACCAGTAGCAAATGACAACTTTTTCAACCTGGCATGCTGTTACATTACCCACATACCAACCAATGAAGACTCACGTAACAATGGCGATGATTTATTTCAATAGTGTCAAGGTGCCAAAACTGTTATGCATCCTCTCACCTGAACTCCTTTGTAACTGTAACATTGAGTAAATTAAATCATTTGAGAACAGTGACAAACATCCGTGTTGTAGGTAAATGGTTAGTTCATCCAAAAATGAAAATTATCCCATAATTTACTTATCCTCAAGCCATCCTAGGAGTATGACTTTCTTCTTTCAGTCGAACACAATTGGAGTTATATTAAAAAATAGCCTGGCTCTTCCAAGCTTTATAATGGTATTCGCTAGATTTTGAAGCCCAACAAAGCAGATCCATCCATCATAAAATACGACTTCAGTAGGTTAAAATAGGACTTATGAAGCGAAGTGATGCATTTTTGTAAGAAAAATATCCACATTTATAACTTTATCACTGGCTTCCAGTAAAGGCCGTAAGCGAGTCTAGTTCTGGCGGAAGAGTGACCTCTGAACCGACGTATTGACGAACAAGGAAGTGCAGAGGATAGAGCAAAATAAAACATCATATTTAATTTTACTACAATGCCTTGTGACACATAAAAACAACAAGGACATTAAATTGATATTAAATCAACAAATCCCCAAACTTAATCACTTGAATAGCATGGGGAAGTAAAAAAGCTTTATGTCAGTGATGAAGTTGAGAATAGATTATTCAAGTTTGAGTGAAAGCTAAGACATGACTAGGCTGATTCTATACTGATACAAATGCTCCATGAAAACATGAGACCAAACTTGGCTTTCTAGCTAATGCAGTTTGGTCTGCTTCATTTGTTGTTAGCTCAGGACACTGGGAGTCTAAGCGTTGAAAATGTATGCTAGTACCTCAAATATTGAATGTTCAGCCCCAGGTAAGGCTTTTTGATGTTTGCTCTGGTATTGGAAACATGAACTAGCAGTATGTCTTGCAGACCACCACCAAGCAGTAGACCGTAGGCATTTTGAGCGATTCTGTGCAGATTTATTTCACGGCAAAGGACACAACACGTAGGGTAAAATGCATTTGTAACAAGAAAACAGTCTCAATTTTTGTGTTTAGAAAAGAAATAAAGACCTACAGTATCTAATAGAAAAGAGCACACTGTATGAGATTGAGCTCTCCGCACAGGTAGACAGGCATCATGGCTTCAGAATTCAGGATCTTGTCAAAAGATTAGCCAGTGTCTGTGATCACAGAGAGTACAGGACATTTCCCTAACCCAGAACCACCATACGTTGTATTTATTTGTAGTCATTTCATGCTCAAATAAATAACTCCAAATGTGGGGCAGTGCCCCACAATCCTTTCTCCCTCATCCTCCCCACATCCTCTGTTTTCCGTCTCCGTGTGGATGAGCACAAGCACTGTCTTTTTTGGGGGTGGGGTGAGGGATTACGTTAAGCCTAAACTCGGAGAGACCAGGCCTTATCTTGCCGGCAGCAGCTCAGTGCACCAGAGAGGGTGAAAGATAGAGAGAAAGAGAGAGGGGGGCTTGGAAGAGACAGTTTCAGGCAAAAAGAAAAAGCCAGTAACCATGGCTAACGGAAATACACAATATATCCATTCACTTCACACTTCTCCCTTCGGCAGATTTGCTCATCTTTGTGTTTCAGCACAGATGTACTGCCTGTTTTCTTAGATATTTGAGTAGAATAGATCCTTCTTTTAATAGTATGGAGTTCAGTTTGGTTAGACATCATATTTAATTTGAGAAATGTTGAAAACATGTCTTTCGAAGGCATAATAGAGGGACTTTTCTTTAGCAAGAGTGTCATCGACCCTAACAATTGTTAAGAAAAGCATTACATCATTACTACTGTCTAACACCAAGAAAAGGTTTAATCAACCCTTTACCTGGGACATATGGATGTCCTTCATCCAATCGATTCTACCAATTACCAAATCTTCTATTATGTCTACATTATTCATAATTATGACCCACCCTCTTCCGAACTATTTCCTGGTGAAAATCATCCCAGTGCCCAGACAATAGGCGGACAGCAGCAGGAACAAGGCCCCACTATATCAGGCTGCCACCCCATTCACCTGGCCTAATTATCTTGGCCCTTTGAGGGCTGCAATCCTGAGAGAGGCCCGGGCCCCTGGGGTCCTCAAGGAACTCAGATTTCCACACTGCCATTACACAAGTAACTGCTTTTTGAGCAACTCCTAAAAACAGCTAGCGTACCTAAATGTATCTCAATGAATCCAACACAATCACTTTTGGGACTTATTAGCCGCTAGCAAGTGGTCATGCATTTCTTGCTATATATAAGAGGTCTTATCCAGTCCAGGACCAAATGATTTATGATTTCATGAACTTGTTAAAAAAAAAAAACATCTCACAGGGAGGTCAGTTCAATGTGGCAGAGTCTACAGTTACAGGATTGTTAGTATTTGTTGTTAAGCCTCATTAACTTCAATGTTGCTTAAAGCTCAACTATGAACTCTATAAAACATGAGCCGTGATTTATGGGGCACTAACTGCGGCAAAAATAAGCCACAGTCATCAAACATTGGGAGGCTTAAAAAGAGATTTTTTTCAATGTCTCTGCTGAACATGGGGGTTTGGAAGTATTAATCATAGGAGCTTTTTGTCTTGGAGAAGCAACAGCCTCGGAAAAAAAATGCTTACAAAAGCCCAGACCCCTCTGTCAAACAATACAACTCCTCCAAAGAGTGAGTTACTCTGAGGAAAAATAAATAGGACAAGTTTTAACAGTTCATTTCTCAAATCTTTTTGCTGTACCAGGAAACGGCAAGTTCTAATCGAGTGTATCCACATTGTCCTAGAAAGTGCTGTGTGGAGGCTCACTTTCACCAAAAATTCCCAGTCTAATATGTCAGTTTGTGGAGTAAAACAGTAAATCAACAAGGGCAAGTGCACTGGAATATGGCTTCCTTAAAGAAACATTCTAGGTGAAATATAAGTTAAGTTTAATTGTTTGGGATATCATCAATGTGAACGATCTACTACACTCTTTAAGCAAAAGAAAGTTGTATGGGCTTTGAACAGCATAATGGTGATTAAACGATGACAATATTTCCATGTTTGGGTGAGCTATTGCTTGGGGTAAAACAGGGAGGTGGCATGAGCACCATGAAAGATGGACAAAACAATGGCTCTTTCTTCAACTATCCTGATCCTATCAGCTCATTCCTGAGCGTACAGATGAAAGCATGTCCATAATTGGAGGCAGGGGGGGGGGGGGGGGGGGACGTACTGAAAGCAAATAAAAGAGAAAGTAAGAGAAGGAGTGGAACAGAAATGGCTTTAATTCCTTTAAATAAGGCAGATGAAAACAGTCGAGACTCTCCCATCTATTCCACCAAAGTATGACTTGACTGACATCAGTGACACTAGACTCCTACGCTAATAACCTCTCATTGTGTGGGGGTCTTTGTCCCGATTATAAAGCCTCTTTGGTGTATCTCTTCCTGGTTGTAACTTTGAGACATCACATCAGTCAATTATAGAAGCATTAACCTTTTTCAAAGTAATTACAATCAAAGTGGTTGCTAGTCAATCCTTTCTCCAGGCTGTGGAGGTTAGGATGGCTGGATCATGGTCCAAAGGGGCCTATGGCAAAAAAAAAAAAAAAAATGCATGTTGCCCTTAGTGCAAACCCCTTATCCTGTGTAAAGCGGCAAAGTCAGTTTGGCCAAATGCTAACAGGTGACTTGTTGAACAGATCTTAAGTATTGGATGCAAAGGTACCTGTCATTCACCTGCCTTTAGGAGTCCCTGGCCAACCTCCTAAGGCTTAAAGGGATACTTCGAGATCGTACAAAATGTCCAGGATTCAGCAGTCACCATTCATTGTTTACATACAGCTTTTGTTTCAATCTAACTGAATTCATTCTGATTGGTGAATCTGAATGCAGTGTTTACATGAACGCTAAACAAGTGATCGGTTGATGTGCGTTTTAACATTTCGCGTTTTAACAAGAAAACTCCCGCTCCTCTGTGAGAGATACGAGACTGTCACATCACAGGTGTCGCTCATCGGAAAGCCGAATTTTGGGCGATCTCGAAACACATTTTCAGGCAGACTTATCATGGAGACTCACTAGTAGCCTAGACTTGTTGTTTAACTACTGCGCTCTGTTACCGGTAGGCGTGGCCTCCTAGGGCATTGAAGCAAGTGCATTCTGGGAGTTGTTGTCTTTCATTTCGGCTTTTCTCAGTCTAGAAAGCTCCAAATTCAAAAATAATTTCATAAATTATCCATTTTAAATACATATTCGGTGAAGTATCCCTTTAAGAGATCCCTGTAAGCCTGAGGACACTGGTATAATATATAATAAACAGCCTAATATTGCTGCTGCCTTCTCTACAATAACGTCAGTCAAACAACAAAAGACAGAAAATTCACTGGCTGTTCTTGACTACAAATATAGTTACACAAGTTATTCAATGTATATATTGTATTTATGAAGTACAGTGTTGTTTTAAGTTTAATTGTCTTTAATAATGCCTGCAATTTATATTAGTTAGTCTAGTTGTTTTTGCAATGACATTTTTAAATCATAGGTAAAAGTTCCTTGTGTAAGTGATCTTTTGCCTGTTGATTTGTATTTATGGGATTCAGCTACAATGAAATGTTTTGCAATAAGACTTATTAGAGTATGATTGAATGATATACAAGTTCTTTTTTTTTTTATCTTAATGGAATCGCAATTAGGAATCCATAAGAATCAGAATCAATAAGTTTATACTAAGTCTAATTTGTAAAGATATAGTTTTTATTTCATGTCAACTTTTTTTTAATCGCTGGAGAAATGTCAAAAATGTCCTTTGTAAAATTACAGTCTCTCCATCTTGTAGCTGGTCCCCTTTTGCTCATGTCAAACTCCAAACTCAGGTCGCAATCTCTTACAAGATCCAAACTCCTGCGGGGGAAGATGTACATATATCCTACTTTCTTCCTCTGGAGTCCATAAAGTGAATGTCCTACATTATCCTCTGGAATTTCAAGGAGGAATACAAACAAGTTATCTCCTCCTCTAATCTCCAAAATTCAGTTTCTTGTTTCCTTGTCCTGGTTTCATAAAACTGTGCAATAAAAGGGCTTTTAACCCCAGTTCCAAGTGCTACACCTGGCTCTGACTGAGCTATAAATCTAAAAGAGACGGTGCATCAAAGAAGCCATGAGAATACAGCTAGCTTAAATGCCGCATAGCAAAGCGAGGGAGAGAGGGAGTTTAGTAAGAACTGCCAGGTTGAAAATGAAGGATCTTTTACACTGACATTCAGCTTGAGTGGTTGTGGACGTATCACATGTCTTGTCTTCAAATGTTACATTGTGCCCAGTAGAGAGATCGTCCTTGTCTTGCAACAAACATTTACTAGATAACAGGAGTGTCAGCTCTATCTCTATATGTTTGCCTTTTTCTAGATGCAGTTTGCTAGTTTATTAAAATGATAGTGTCTAGTGGGGGTTGCTTTTGTTTTGTTGCATTGCTAGGGTGTTTTGGACAGGCTCGAATGCAGGTTTTGTAGGTTTTAATGAAGGTTTTTGTCTGTCTATGTATTTTGGATGTTTATTGGGGAATTGTTAGGTGGTTTCTATGTGGTTGCTAAGGCACTGCTATGCAGTTACTTGGATTTTCTTATTTTTCTTAGTGTATCAATTGCTAGAATTTTCTGGACAGGTAGCAATGCTAGGGGCGTTGCTGAAGTCTTCGAGGTGTTGTTTGGGAATTGTTAAGGTGGTCTCTAATATTTTGCTAAGTGGTTGCTAAGGCATTGTTAGGTGAATGTCATGGCATTACTATGCATTTAGTTTTTTTATGCATTTTCAGGGGTGCGTTTCCCAAAAGCATCATTAGCCAACTATAGTTGCAAGTTCTGTCGTCATCAGCATGGTTCAATGAGTCGGTGTTTCCCGAAAACAGTTCTAACGAACATTCGCAAACAACATTGGAAAGTTGTGCGGTTGGAACGACAGCTCTCGACCTGTGGTTAGATGCAGTTTCTTGTTTACATGACATGTGGACTCAATAAATCCTTACCATGAGCCAAATAATCAAACTGACATTCAGTACAATCTATATATTTGATTTAGAATACATACAAATGAGTTTTTCGCATGTGTGAACGTGCTCTGTAAAAACGAGTCTATGATTGAATCTGGAAATAAAGCAAAATAACCCTACATCCGTAATTTATAGCAAAACATCTAGCATTAATTCAATTTCAAACAGGAGGGATACAAACAGTACTCCTAAGTGGCATCATTAACCAACGTGGTTGAATGGCTGATTTGCGACAATATGGTTTTGGGAAATTTCTTCAAAGATGCATCGTATCATGGCGGTTAAGCAGTGAGTTACGTCGTTGTACGGGAAACAAACCCCTAGATGGTTGCTATGGCTGATTTTCTGGTCATTAATATGGTCTTGTGGCCAGTTGTTGAGGCATTGGGCACTTAGGTAGTTGCTAGGGTGTTGCTTAGCGACTGCTAGGTGGGAGGGCCATTAAGTCAAGTTTTTAATGCATTTTTTTCATGTTTTGTTGTCTGCCAGGAGACATTTACAAGCCTGTACACTTGAAAAGTAATAGCACACTTCAAAGTTAACACATCATTTGAGATATCATTCAACGGTGCAGTTTAAACTTAAGGTAAGGTGGCACTAAACCTCATGAGCACTGCTAATTAATAAAAGGTAAGTCTCACACAAGGTAATGGAAGTGTACATAGAAAAAAAAAACATTAATAATTAACAAGTTTCATGTCCATTTCCTGTTATCTCCTATAATCAAATCCCCTTGCAAACATAGACATAATTTGATTTGCAGCTACAGAATCCTTACAGCGTCGAAGCAAGACAGACTGTGATAATTATTCGGAGACTCCTTCACCTGTGACAGGCAGCTTAAGAGGGCCCCAGATATCCGCCAAGCAATCGCCTTGAATTGCTCACTGCCTCTCAGTTACCATAACGGCTGCCTCGCTACAATCTGCCCCCTAATCCCCAGCCCTGTTCGCTTCAGAGACCTCTGACAGTTGCAGCTGATGCCTTGGCAAGAGGCTTCATTTCCATCCCTGCAAATAACTAGCAAACACCCTCCATCCAAATGAACTCCTTTTTTCCACAGGCGTAGGAATCCAACCCGCCCCCTTCCACCAAAAAAACGAATATTCCTTATTCACTCAAGGGTGAAAATTAAACTCCTATTGTACACTACTTATTACAAATTGTATAAGCCCCTTCAATCTTCTGGGTAAGTCAGGTGCCAGTGACTACATTTGCATTTTCTCAAGCGATGGAGAATGGTAAGACTTTTTAGGAAACTGTCAAAGGTCCATCGGGCTTTTTTTTAAATGCATCCATTACCAAGACGGCTCATTTTAAACGTTGGCTATACAAAAGATTTACGGCCCCAAGGATCATATTTATGGGGGAATGTCTTGAAGATGTCTCTCGAGGGTTGGGAAGTATCTTCTTTCAATGTCACGGTCTCCATTGAAACGTTCAACAGTCCCAGTATGTATAAGCCCTGTGGGACACATTCAATGGTAGTGCAAGGAGCACTGGGATATGGATTTTCACTTCTAAACCCATATACTGACAATCACTGCAATCAAGCATATTGAGAGAAGTTCAAGTGAGCCCACAAGTTCAAGGACACCTGATCCTGATGTGTGGTGACGGTAGCCATGCTGATATACAACAGCGCCAAGTATATAATACTTCAGCCGGCGGTCGGTGCGGAAATATTAACCAGGACTCTCGCAGGCAGACAACAAGTGATTGAATGTCCACCGCGATCCAAGAGAACCTCCGAAAGTAGGACAGATGAAACCCAAACCCGGCCTAAAAGACAACGCCGCTTGTTAGTTTAGGAAAAAAATACGATCACATAAAATTAGAGCGCCACTGCTACTCTAAGTCATACTTTTTTTTCCCTCTGCTATTCTTGGAGAAGGTTCCAGGAAGCACTGAGTTTCATCCTGAACAAGCCCCTTTTTGTGTTCACTGTGCCCTGAATTCCAATAAAGGTCAATGGGAGAACGAGCCAGATATACCAGAGTCTAGCTCCTCTGTTTTTTTTTTTTTTTGGTTTTTTTTGCTTTTAACAGTCACAAAGAGGCTCTACGGTTTCAGACGGTGAGTATGATTGGTTGATTTAATATGATGTAATGTAAGCTGTGCTTGTTAATCAAACGTATTGTTCAGCTTGTATTGCCTTGGCCTCAACCCAGATTGATTATTTTATTGAACGCACACACTCATATTCAGAGTTCTGATGGCATATGAATTAGAGAGATTTCTCTACAACTGAGCAAGTGGGTGTACGTGTGAGTGCTTTATGTGTCTGCAAACCTAAGCCACCGTGAGTGTGGGCACATGAGCTCTAAAGGTGATGGACACTTCTTTTTACGCTGGGCGAAAAGGCTCCTTAATGAACCTCCTTCATCCAACTGAAATTTCAAACAGCCTTGAACTGCACAAAAGGCTGCCTGGCAACCTCTCCTCCAGCCTACCGCCATGTGGCAGAGTAGAGACAACACTCCCCTCTCTTTTTCTCTCCCACCAAGCCCTCATCCACCCCCATGTACCGCTGCCTTTCCGAGCCGCGCAACACTTGTGCACTGAGAGCTTTGGTGTAGTGCACTTAATCTACTGTCTACTCTCCAGCTCGCCAACACACTCTTTCTTTCACCGGGGATTCTGCGAATGTGTGCGGTGTACTCGACAAAACTTGATCGCTCCCATTATATAATCAATGCACCAGTCTACACTGCCGGCATGATAAAAAAAAAAACAGCGGAGGCGCCCGGTTTTGATGCACTACACAAACTTTCTAGCGACTTTTTTTTGTGTGATATTGAATTATTTTGTTTGTGCAACATCAATGTGTGAATGCTATGAATTTTATTAATCATGCATTTAAATCATGTTTTGCATTCATTGGTCCTTTCATCTGACTTTCATCTATCTATCTATCTATCATCAATCTATCTGAATATCTATCTATCTATCTATCTATCTATCTATCTATCTATCTATCTATCTATCTATCTATCTATCTATCTATCTATCTATCTATCTATCTATCTATCTATCTATCTATCTATCTGAATATGTCTATCATCTATCTATCTATCTATCTATCTATCTATCTATCTATCTATCTATCTATCTATCTATCTATCTATCTATCTATCTATCTATCTATCTATCTATCTATCTATCTATCTATCTATCTATCTATCTATCTATCTGAATGTCTATCTATCTATCTGAATGTCTATCTATCTATCTATCTGAATGTCTATCTATCTATCTATCTATCTATCTATCTATCTATCTATCTATCTATCTATCTATCTATCTATCTATCTATCTATCTATCTATCTATCTATCTATCTGTCTGTCTGTATGTCTGTCTGTCTGTCTGTCTGTCTGTCTATCTATCTATCCATCCATCTATCCGTCTATCCGTCTATCCGTCTGTCGGTGTCCATCTATCTATCTATCTATCTATCTATCTATCTATCTATCTATCTATCTATCTATCTATCTATCTATCTATCTATCTATCTATCTATCTATCTATCTATCTACCTGTCTATCTATCTATCTATCTATCTATCTATCTATCTATCTATCTATCTATCTTAATAACTATCTATCTGTCTATGTCTGTCTATCCATCCATCCATCCATCCATCCATCTATCTATGTCTCTTAATATTGATCTGTCTGTCTGTCTGTCTGTCTGTCTGTCTGTCTGTCTGTCTATCTATCTATCCATCCATCTATCCGTCTATCCGTCTATCCGTCTGTCTGTGTCCATCTATCTATCTATCTATCTATCTATCTATCTATCTATCTATCTATCTATCTATCTATCTATCTATCTATCTATCTATCTATCTATCTATCTATCTATCTATCTATCTATCTATCTTAATAACTATCTATCTGTCTATGTCTGTCTATCCATCCATCCATCCATCCATCCATCTATCTATGTCTCTTAATATTGATCTGTCTGTCTGTCTGTCTATATGTCTGTATCTCTATTTATCCATCTATCTATCCATGTCTCTATCTGAATATCTGGATATACATCGTTCTGTCTGTCCGTCGGTCTATCTTTCTGTAAGGCCCGTATAACATTCAAACTTCAATGCTTTTTAAAACGCATTAACCTTTCAGATAAGGTTTTGCCTTTACACATTTTCCCTTTGTCTAGTTGTTATTGTGTTGTTGCCGGTGTCCTTCTTGACCTCACAGTTTTTCCTAAGCTGTGACTAAGCATTCATATAAGTGACACGTCGCCTCAACAATTTAGTAATAGATGACCTCAAGTGATGCTTGCCGGGTGCTTCCACTGAAGACACTGTGTTTGGTTTCTTAATGTTTCTAAGCAGGTGTATAATTCAAGCCTGTCTGGCTCCACTAATCGCCAGCTCTCCATCTAACCCTGTTCACCAATTTGATATCATAACATTGGCATGCAGAAATAGCTTGTTTGCTCCGCTCATCTGTAAGGCCTAACAATTCAATTACAATTATATTCACCATATTAGCAGATTAGCATACAAGATGACCCCTGGAGTTTGGCCAAAACAGAGCCGCTCGCCTGTTTCCTTTCACAGCCGCCAAGGCAGGTGTTCTTCCACTGGTGCACACACAGTCAGGCTGCGTAAAGTGTACCCAGTGATTAATAACACAGGCCCCATCAACCAGCACCATCCATATTTAATTTTGATTTACTGCAAATGAGAAAATATTTCAAAGATCTTGCTGAGAAATGAGCGCAAGCAGAGACGGTACATTTCATCCAGCTGTAGCGCCAGTGATATGTGTGGGAGGAGTGTGTGTGAGTGTGTGTAATTGTGCGCCAGGCAAGATTACTCAATACGCTACAGAGAGGTCTGCTTTATGTCCTTATGTCTTTTATCTCTCGCTCGCTCTGCTTTCTCTACATACTGTATGAATATGTGCAGTTTTTTTTTATTTTTCTCCCAGGTCATCTATCAGGCTGCTGTGAATATGTGAGAACAGAGATGATGTTGAACATGACACAAGAGCGTGCCAATTCGTTTAAGAGTTGGAAATGTGCTAGATATGAAATGTGAAGTATAAATAGTTGGTTGATGGTCCAGCCAGAGGATAAACATTATCACGGCATAGATTAAACGCATTTTTATAAGCTGATCAAACACAATTCTCAGATGGATTTGTTACAACACAAACCGCAGCCTGCATTCAGTGTTGTGGCACAAAGTATGTCATATATATATATATATATATATATATATATATATATAGAATAACTTACATATCTTTTTTAATAATCATTTTTTAATTGATTGTTGATTTCATTATTGACGGTCAATGAATTTGTATTGCATGTATGTGTGTGTGTGCGCGCGCGCATTTATGTATGTATTTATGCATGTATCCATTTATTTTGAAATTTATTTGTTGAAATTTTAGAAAAAAAGCAATTTTAAGCAGTTAATTATTTACTCAAGTTAGTTTATCAAGTTTGTGAATTCTATTATTTTGGGGAAAACAAAACAGAAAATAAATGACTTTTGTAGACTAATAACTGTGTGGCAATGTCTAGCATTATTATTATTATCATTATACTTCATGTGTGTGTGTGTGTGTGTGTGTGTGTGTGTGTGCGCGCACCCATTTGTGTATGCATTTATGCATGTATCCATTTATTTTGTCATTTATTTGTTGAAATTTTAGAGAAAAAAACAGTTTTAAGCAGTTAATTATTTACTCAAGTTAGTTTATCAAGTTTGTGAATTCTATTATTTTGGGGGAAACAAAACAAAAAAGAAAATAAAGGACTTCTGTGGACTAATAACTGTGTGGCACGGTCTAAAATTATTATTATTATCATTATATATATTGTCTGTGTGTGTGTGTGTGTGTGCCCATTTATGTATGTATTTATGCACGTATCCATTTATTTTGACATTTATTTGTTGAAATTTTAGGGAAAAAAGAAGTTAAGCAGTTAATTATTTACTCAAGTTAGTTTATCAAGTTAGTGCATTCTATTATTTTGGGGGAAAAAGGAAATAAATGACTTCTGTAGACTAATAACTGTGTGGCAAGGTCTAAAATTATTATTATTATTATTATTATTATACATTAAGTGTGTGTGTGTGTGTGTGTGTGCCCATTTATGTATGCATGTATCCATTTATTTTGACATTTATTTGTTGAAATTTTAGGGGAAAAAGCAGTTTTAAGCAGTTAATTATTTACTCAAGTTAATCAAGTTAGTGAATTCTATCATTTTGGAGAAAAAAAAAGGAAATAAAGGACTTCTGTAGACTAATAACCGTGTGGCAAGGTCTAAAATTATTATTATTATTATCATTACACATTATGTGTGTGTGTGCGCACCCATTTATGTATGTATTTATGCATACATTTATTTTGAAATTTATTTGTTGAAATTTTATTATAAAAAAAGCAGTTTTAAGCAGTTATACAAACTATCATATTATTATAATATTTAAATAGTCTTAAAGTGTGCAGAAAGTATATAAAAGATACTTATAAAAGGTATAAAATAATATTTTTTTAAAGTGTGAATATTTACCATAAATATTGGCAAAAAGAAAACAGACACATAAATGTCAAGCGCAAAGTGGGTTGTAACATGCTTTTCTGGCATTAATGAATGGCACAAACACCAGTAAATTGATTTAAAAAAAAAAAAAAAATACTGTCCATGTCTTTATCACAAATTTTTCACTTTTTTTCTCACTTCACTTTTGTTCCTAGGTGTAATTTATGGATACAACACTTGACATTTTTACTTAAATATATATATATATAATAATATATATAAATAAATAAATCTCAGACCCATGTGAATGTTTTCACACAAAATCGTGCTTTAGGCCAGCAATCCGTCACTGATAACTGGCGTCAGATGTGTTTTAGCACAGCTCGAGTTATGGAATGTGTTTGAGGGTCAGACAGAGTGGACGTTTGAGGCTATCAGCGTCTTTGAGTGTGGGGCCGTTTTCCACCCAACCGTCGCTTTGTTAGTACAGTTTGTCAAAGAGTGTGAGACATTGTGTCTCTGAGAGAGAGCCGGCCGTCTGGCCACACTCAACCACACAACCATTTCTGAAGAGCACAGAGAAAAGCGGGGCATTGACCCTGTTATCTATCTAGGAGGGACACTTCATTTATGGGCCCAGGAATTCACAGACATTTCAAGAGGGTGACATTGTCTGACATTGAACGACTTGAATCAGTCAAGTAAGACACTAATGCAATGGATGTGCACGTCCTTTGAAAACTTGGCCGTTTGGTGATTCGCTGAATAAAACATGAATCTCCTTATTTGCCCGTTCTCGTCTGTTTTCGTATTGAGCTGTAAATGACTGTAATTAAGCAATTAAGAAGCCGGAGATTAATTAGAAGACAATCTATTTTCATTTATCCAAAGGAACCATAGCACAATGTGCGGAGATTCCCAAAGTGCGCTTCTGATAAAAAAAATAAAAAAAACTAATGAATGAGAGCAATTTATCGGAGGAGTGGCGATGGAAATGGGGGAATGCAATTGTTTGAAAACGCTTCTCTTCCTCCAATCAGATCCGTTGCATTTTCATTATGACATAATTAATCTGATTTTACTCATAACTAATGGCGTTGCTAGTTTCACAATGGTAACAAAGAAATTCAAGCTCGCTATTCAAAGTAGAAATGTCATGGTTTCATAAAAGCTGTGTGTGTGTGTGTTTGTGTGGGTGGACACTCTCTTGTTTAATGCATTTAAAATGAGAGTTTTTGTATATTGCTAATAATACAAAAAAATAAATCAGTGATGTTGGAAGGGTGTTCTGACCCACACTAAAATCTCTTTGAATATGGCTCAGGTCCAAGTAAGTCTATAGGATGCCAAGTAAAAATTGTAAGTCTGATTGCTTGCAAAAGTAATGGCATATTTCTCCTCAACAAGCCGTGCGATTTGAGGTATGATTCATAAACAAATGGTGCGGGACGAGTTACGTGCCTTATATGAGCAATATGTGATGCTTGTCTTCACACTTTCACTCTCCTTTCCGTAATGCAAAATAACAACAGGGTCGATAGTTTATGGTATAGTGATTCTTATGAAAATTACAAAAGCAATTTTTGGGGAAAACCAATAGCATGTCATGGCAAATTCATATTTTGAGGAGCAGGTTTTTCATTCTGTCTGGACTGTAAGTTGTGTGGCTGTTTTTGTAGTTTGAATGAAATTGTCACAACTCCCTTTGTGAATCTGATATTAAGGAATTACATTTAAAACAAGGATATTCTTTATCTTATTCTGCCCGTATCTTCTCCTATCCCATATTTCCCATCATTCTGTCATATAAAATTACCTGGAGGTTTTTTTTTGTTCTCCAGAGAAAGCAAAATAGAACAAGACATAAACACAACAAACCGGCAAAGTGAGGCAAAACACAAAGCGAAATGCATAAAAATCTGTATCAATTAGATGGAAAAACACCATTTGTGGCAGGTTGTGATATCACCATATAGAAAGGTTCATGAATATTAATTGGGTGGATAACGTCCAGTCAAGTTACCTGATTAATATTCATGAGCCAAACCTTCACCTTGGTACTGTTTATGAATTGATGATCGGTGCAGATGTGCTTCACTTGCAAGGCGTTCAAGACTTCTCCTGGTGTTTTGACATTAAGATCAGGTTCAAGCCAGTTTAATGGCTCAGACATTTTTACGTTACCTGTAGTAAATGGGGATCAAAGCCTGCATGCCAGCAAGGTGTGAAACCGTACTCGGTTACCTAACGTAAGTTTGTCTTATGCCACAGGTAAAGTCATCTTTTCTCGAGACTCGAGATTTTTGACATTGACGCCAAAAATTATGCGTCATTTTGCATTCTTTTTTGCGTCATTTTGCATTCTTCCTGCAGCTAGCAGACCTAGAGTGAGCTGTCTAGCACAATCATTGGCTGCTCTGCGGCAACTGCAGCAGCCTACCATTGATCCTGGAGTGATGTCACACCCAATGGTGGCGCTTCGCGCTTAATACACGACACAGCCCGCCAAAGTGGGTGTGGCTTAGCGTATAAAAGCACGGCTCGGAGGCTGCTTCCCTGGTTTTCATCAACTGACGCCGTCAGCTAGCCCATGTCCCACTTCGCATCCTCGTTCCATCGGCTCTCGGCTGCCAAGGTTCGAAATTCAATCGAAAAGTCAGATACGGGCCTCTCTCCTTGGCGTAGTTCCGCCAGCACCCTAGCAGCCTCTCTCCCTGTTGCGGCCCGGCCCCGCCGCCTTTGGAACGAGGAACAGCATTCGCTTTCCCAGTCAGAAGCGTTAGCACAAACGCCACCTTGGTCTGCTCTTCAAGAAAGGTTCTGGGTTGGAGAGAGAAATGCATAGAACATCTGGTTAAAAATGCTCGAGTTCGCTGAGTACGACTCGGCGACCAGTAGACAAGGCTCTGACTGGGATGGGTCCGCAGGTTTTACCAACCGTGACAATGGAATAATAGTTATTTTAGGCTGTTTACATTGGAAAATAAAGCTGACATTCTGCCCACTTTGAGAACCATTGCGCTAGGTAACCGAGTACGTTCTCTTACGAGAGGTTCTCTTGTATTCCGCAAGTTTAGCTTACGCTTACGAACGGAAATTCGGTGGGACCATGCCCACAACGAGCCCATGCTTCTAGTGGAATGAGTCCTACTGTGCAGAGGGCATTGCAAACCTTTCAACGCGTAAGCGGCAGCAATAGCTTCCACTATCCATCTGGACAGGGACTGTTTCAAGGTGGCGAAACCCTTGGTGCCCCCTCCAAATGCAACGAAAATCTGCTCTGAGCATCTGAAAGAGGCGGAGCGCATAATGTGGGCTCTCAGCACCCTAACGGGGCAGAGGAGGCTGGCACTGCTCTCGTTGTCGGATACTGGCAGAGCCTACAGATAAATAACCTGCACTCTGAAGGGAGTGCCAATCACCTTCGGGACGTAGCCATGTTTTGGTTTGAGGATGACCTATGAGTCAATAGCCGCGTTTCCAAGGCCGGGCCAGGGCCGAGCCATGCTAGTGGGTGCCAGGGCCAGTCGCGTTTCCACTGTCACTTCCGGGGCTTGCTCGGGACCAACGGCCAGGATTTCTGGCCCGTCGAATACCTTGGGCCAAAGCGGGCCAGCTCGGGCTAGAGGCGTGCTCAAGGTAACGTTATGGAACATTATGATTTCACTTTTTTATATTGCGCAAAATAATCGCTGCTCGAAATGGAGAATCGCCTGTACTGGTCTGTCGAATATACCAAAGCTCTTCAGAGCATTTGGGCAGAAGACAGGGTACAACGGCAAAGTGACGGCATGTGAAGAAACAAGGACGTTGTAAAATACATCGATGCTGAACTTTCTAAGCTAAGCATTCAGCAAGCAACCCTTCAAGTTCAGGAAAAAAATAAAAAGTTGCCGGCACAGTATTGTACATGGCAATTAAAATGCACAATGGACAAAGCGGAGCTCAGAAAAGGAACTTGCCATGGTTCGATTTGATGGACGATGTGCTGGGTCACCGTCCCTCTGTTAGCGGCGAGACAATCGGGACACTATTGCGGCCACGGCCGGTGAGTTAATATAGTTTCTTCCTAACTTAATAAATAAATAAATTCATAATACCCACTGAAATGGGTTGGGGTGTATGTCGTTTGATCCAGAAAGTCATGTTAGGGGCGGGGTTTAGGGCAGCACTGCGGGGCTACTGGCCCGGCAGTGGAAACGCAAGCCAGGTGCTTGAGGCTTGAGGCAAAAGGGGGGCGCGGTGGGTTCATCCTTCTGGCTCCTCTTAGGAAGCGGATGACCAGCTCTTTCCTTCCTAATGATCCTTTCTGGCCGCGCTTCGACTCAGCGAACGCTCCTATGGCCGCAGAGTATGTGAGCGGAGTGGAGCGGCAACAATTTCCCCTCCACGCTCCAAGCATTATATAATCACTCCGCTCCAGCTCCGCTCCGGGTTCACCATTTACCGCTCCCGCTCCACTCCTCGCTCACTGATATCAGAAACACCGCTCCGTGTTCGCTCCCCAAGGAAATTCCGAATAAAGTATTTAAGTATGCTTTAAAATCTCACAAAATGTCTCCTCATCATAATAGATACATAGGCATAGTAAATAAATAAAAAACAACGTTAGGAGAATAGTTGCAATGTTGTTTATTGGATTTGGATAGTGTGCAAACTTTTCCTATGACATGCTATGCTTATTACAGGTTATCAGCATTATAAATTAAATATCATTGCTGCTTTTTGCAGAGCACATTTTGTTTGGAAAGAAGAAAATAACTACGTTTTCATCAGTTATTTATCTACGGGTCGCTACATTTCTCACAGATTCATGCTCATTTAAAATCAAATACTGACAGATAGCCGACTGTATGATTACATTTGTTTGAATGCAATGCATTAGTGAGAAAGCGATTGCGTTGGTGAATAAGTGTTACCTGTTTAAAATGTGCTTTCACCCCGCCCGATCCAGCGCCCCATCTCATGAAAGTGCGTAGGCTATCTATATTTTATTTCTCGTGGGCATAGCCTACGATACGCACTTAATGGCAAGAACGCACTTCACACCCATCCTAACCAAGGGGTTTAGTGTGCGTCATTTGCACGCACAAACAATTTTTTGGCATATAATAATAGGCACGAGAAATAAAATGTGTGCTATAGATTCGCACTTTCATGAGATCGTGCCCGCTCATATTCAGTACAGGCTTGATAACTATAACCTCCCGCAGCCACTCATGTCCATCGGCGTCATCATAACCCTCACATATTTTTCTGATTTGAGTGATCCATCTGTATCATGCTAGCGTAATGTGTTTAACACGTGAATCCTTACTAAAAATGCAGTTCTATAATGAGCCGTTGGCATGAATTGTCCTCGTGATAGAGCGGTAGTGGAGCGCGCTCAGAGCGAGTGAAAACCACGACGCTCCGACTTTTAAAAAATCCGCTCCGCGCTCCATTCAAAATCATGCCGCTCCACTCCGCGCTCCGCTCCCACTCCACTCCGCTCACATACTCCAGGCCGCCACGTAAACTTTGAGCATGGATGGGGACTTGGCCTTATCCAACAGCTCTTGAAGGAAGCTGAGAACCTGCGAGACCTCCCCCGTTTATGGGTCCAGATTTTTGTCGGTGCAACATGTGTATGGGTTTTTTTGAATAAATAAATATATTACTTGAAATAATAAAAATGTTAATTGAAATATTTAAAAAAAAAAAAAAAAAAATATATATATATATATATATATATATATATATAATATTTAAAATACATATATATATTTTATTTCAGCTAGTTGCCATGGAAACATTTCTAATATTAATTTAGTTTAATTTGATGTAAAATAACTAAATCTAAAACTGAAATAAAACTTAATAAAAACTATATCTAGACATAAAATGACAAAACACAGCAAAATTACTAAAACTTTAAAAAAAATGAAAAAGAAAATGGAACGTCTAAAAATAAAAACCAATTCAAACTATTAATAAAAAACAGTTATTATATCCTCAAGTATGTGAGCAAACATTCTCACTTCCACTGAAAGTATTGAAAACCGTAACTCTATACGGAGCGTAAAAGCAGCAGAAATGTCGACCCGCTGGTCATTTCTTTAGCCTGACAGCTTCTGACATCATCTGGCTACTGAGCGCAGGCTTTTCTGAATGTCCCCTCGCCATATAACTGAAGGGGATGAAACTTCTGGAACAAAACTGAGGGCTGGCAGTAAAGATCTGGGCTTTGTCCAGCAAGGCTATAGGAGAGGCCATGTTGGACTAGCCAAACTCCCAGGTGACAAGCTAGCATGACAAGCTCACCGCGGTACGCTAATGAAAAGTCGGAGACGTTTTGTTATTCTGTGCCCCGGGATGTGTGCATAGTGTAATTTGGAGACAGCCGAGAGGTCAGGACATTGTGTTTGAGTGTCAGCTCAAGTTAATGCGGCGTAATGATCGTTTGAACTGAGCGGCATGTCCTGTGGTTTCATAGAAAGTCGGTTTGGAGTGGCAGCTAATTATGCGGCGCGTATGAGTCATATGTTTGATTCGCATCCAGCTCGCCAAAACCATCCTGTTGATATCACAACATCAAAACACCAGCGAGCCTCCCACGGTTCTGCTGTCGGCCCCACCGGTTCAGTCATTGTGTTGTAAGCAAGGCTGAGCAAACATATAAAGTGGGCTCAGAGTTTCCAGCAGAGCTAACGAAGATCCCAACGGATTCCACGACTGAACCAGTGATTAAAACAGTGTTTCTCATAAGCTGTCGTCAACTTCCCCCTGTTGTGAACAGTGTGACCACCAATAACCAAGAGTACACTCTCTCCGCCGCGTTCAGTGGTTTAGTCTCCCCGAGTGACTTTCTTTAACGTCTTCCCAAGGCTATATTGAATTATGTGTCTGTCAGATCTATAAGCCACACCATATTTCCTTTTCACTGCGAGACCCCAGAGTTGGGTATCAGATTCCCTGAATGTTGGCATTTAATGCATCCGTTTGCCCCAGCCTCGTCCCGCGTGCAGTCCACCATCCCGATTCCCTGGACTATGAACGACATAAATTGAGTGTCAGGTGTTTTCACTTCCCCTCTTTGTTTTATCAGCAGGGCATACTGATGTCCACACTACAATCAATCAAGCAGTTAGTGCTGGGAGAGGAATCTCATAGCCTTCTAAACAGAGCAGCGGCTTCCCTTGAGGAGGACATAAAGAAGGACAATTTATCTGTCTGTCTTCCTGAATATCTGTCTGTCTATGTCTATCTATCCCATCTGTCTGTCTGTCCATCCATCCATTCATTCAATCCATCCGTCTGTCCGTCCATCCATCCACCCCATCCGTCTCTCCGTCCATCCACCCCATCTGTCTGTCTGTCTATCATAAATCTCTAACAGTCTGTCGATAGAGTATCTCTCTGGGAGTCTAAATCTGTGTATTTGTCGGTCTGAATGGGTTGAAACAAAAATCAAAATCCATGTTATTTCACTCTCGTGTTACTTGTCCATTAGACTGGAGGAGGTTCTCTCTTCAAAAGCTCAAATAAGTGGTGTGCATTTTCCCTCCATCACCCTTGCACGCCTCATAGATTTCTGTTTGAGTCATCAGCGCTTAAAGACCAGCGAAAATCTGGACTATTTTATAAATGAGGCAATTATAAGGGAGGCCTGAACTGAGATCAGACTCAGTATCGGCATGCCAATGATACCGGGAGAAACTAGGAGATGAAAGAACAGCTCTGTGAATCATACAGTCGATTCTGTTCCCTACAGTTCCTCACATCCAAGCCTTTAACACCGGCCTCCTGTGGTAATTGATTAAGTTTAGGAGCCAAGTTTGATTCTGATGAAACCAACCTCGTACCTCCCCTGATGCAAAGTAATGATACAGAGGATGTGTGTGCAAATAGTCTTAAACTACACATACTCCCAGAGCAATGGGTAGGGGTGGAGGGGTTGCAACAATTTTTGTCTGTGCGTGCATATAATCTTGCAGACATTTCTAGTTCTGCATTGTCACATATTGTTGATATGGGTACTGAAGCAATGATGTCCTGGTTTAATACATCATGTTCTACAATCTTAAATCTGTGTGCACCGTCTAAAATAGTAACACCTAAAGCTAGATACCAGCCAAGGCTTAATGAAATCACCAGGGCATTTAGACAAAAAAAAAATGGAGGAGAGCAGAGAAGCAGTGGAAAAAATATAAACTTCAAGTGTTTAATGAGATTGTTAAAGATCGTATGATCAATTATCAACGGGCAGTCAAGGCAGCAAAAGTGCAATATTTTTCTAGCTTAATTATAAGCATCCTCATGATTCGCAAATTGTATTTAGTACTGAATAAATACATAAATACCCAGATCCCACTTCAACAGCTTGTGACTTTTGCAATATTTACTGGCAAGATTAAGACAATTAGAGCTAGTGTCAATTCTACTGATCTTTACCCTCTAGAATTTACTCATTGCCTTGCATATTTTTCTCATTTTAAATGTCTTTCTTTCTTTCTTATCTTGTAGATATAGTTCAGCATTTGAGACCAACTAATTGCTCATTACATGTCATTCCCTCTCATCATCTTATACTGTATATAATAACCCCTGTACCTCAAACAGTAGAGCGTTGGCACTTGTAACACCAGGGTTATGGGTTCGAATCCCAGGAAAAGCAAGAACTGATAAGAAGGTAAATGTATTGAAATGCAATGTAAGTCGCTTTGAATAAAAGAGCCTGCCAGATCCATAAATGTAATAATTGATATTAGAGCCAGACCGATATATCGGCAGGCCGATATTAGGCATTTTCCAAAATATCGGTATCGGCAGTTATAATGGCCGATAAATGAATATTTCAAAAATAAAATAAAAACAGACGAAACATGCGTGAACCATGTCATGAGAGTTGGAGTTGTATAGTTTGTCCTCCAGAGGGCACTCTACACAGTCCCTGTTGGCAACACGCGATGAGTTGGTCAAGAGACATTGCTTGAATAACAATTAAAAGAACATCCCCATCAGTTCTCTTAACTCAAATAAGCATGACAAAATGTGACCATCATGTCCAGTTTTGCTGCTGTTAAATAAGCTGAGAGTGAAGCGGAATTAGATTGTAATATTGTAGTTACGTTACGTTGTTACAGTGTAGTTGACAGACTGTTCTTTTAAAGGGTTAGTTCACCCAAAAATGAAAATTAAGTCATTAATTACTCACCCCCATGCCGTACCAACCCCGTAAGACCTTCGTTCATCTTCGGAACACAAATGAAGATATTTTTGATTAAATTTGAGAGCTGTCTCACTACCACATTGGCTGCGGACTGGCTCTTGACGGCCCAGAAAGTCAATGAAGAAAATGTTTAAATATCCCATGTGACTACAGTGGCTCAACTATAAGTTTATCAAGCGACGAGAATACTTTTTGTGCGAAAAAACAAACAAAAATAACGACTTTATTCGATTAGATTTCCACGACGCATGCGCGAGAACTGAACTGAAGTAGTTGAAGGACATCGCAATTCTCACGCATGCGTCGTGGAAATCTAAGGAAGTCTCGTTTCAGGCCAACAATGAAGAAAAGGAATAGTCGAATAAAGTCGTTATTTTTGTTTGTTTTTTCGCACAAAAAGTATTCTTGTCCCTTGATAAACTTATAGTTGAGCCACTGTAGTCACATGGGATATTTAAACATTTTCTTCATTGACTTTCTGGGCCGTCAAGAGCCAGTCCCTTAGGCAGCCAATGTGGTAGTTATACAGCTCTCAAATTTAATCAAAAATATCTTCATTTGTGTTCCGAAGATGAACGAAGGTCTTACAGGGTTGGTAAAGCATTGGGGTGAGTAATTAATGACTTAATTTTCATTTTTGGGTGAACTAACCCTTTAACCAACTATTTGGCAGTCTCGCAAGCCTAAACGAGTGTGTGCGGCGAGCCTATTGTTTTGTTTCCGGTCTAGCTAGATCCACTTGCGCTTTGATCGATGAAGCAACAAAACGTCTTCGAGCGGCACAAGCCATTGAAATGAATGGGTTTCATAGCGCAGTGCGCACATGCTGTATCCTGTTATGAAAACATGTGGAAAAAAAATATTGTGTATGTGTGTGTTAAAACACAAATAACAATTCAATACCAAACAAAACTACTGTATTTCCTGAAAAAAAAAAAATCTTAGATTCATAAAATCATAAAAATATATTGTACATCCTTCTTATTTATCCTCACCTAAAGGACAAGTTAAGTAACAAGTGGGTCATCTTACCCCACTCTCCCCATGGCCAAATATCCACATTTAAAAGCCCACCAACCATCTGCAGTTGGTTTTATTTGACACACACCACATACCCATCACAACCTCTGTCAGCATTACTAATGTAAGAAAAGAAAAAGAAAACACTGAAAATTGATACATGATTGAAAACCTTTCTGGGAACTGTATTAAACGTGTCGACATTCCAATCTATATTAAGTGCATGTTGCCATTTCCTGAACAATAAATCCCAATAAAAAGGCATAGCTGAGTAGTATAACATGGGTGATGGAAATGCTGTTATGGGCAAGTCAGTATATGCGATTGTCTCGAACACATTCAGTCTCTATAACGTTAGCTTCAGACCGTTCCTCTTAGTCTTCACGGATCACCTTTCCGAGGCCCACGGTGAAACACTCGCGTCTACTCTAAACGTTTCGGCAGCAAATAAATCTCCATTCCTTTGTCCTGGGAAGTCGTTTATTATCTGACTAGCGCTTTGCAGCACTGTGGGAATTTTCAACAGCCACTCGAGGTCAAAGGTCAAGCTTCACAGTGTAGCCGCTTCTAAAGGACATAGCAATCCTATGGTAATAGAAAAGCTTAGGTGTTGCTTCCACAGCAAACTAATTTGGTAACCTCCAAACATATGCGTTTGAAATCGCGTAAGGAGTATTTGAATTTTAACGTCACGACCATTAAAAAAAAGGATGCTCTATATAGTATGAATGAATTCTGAATTCAAAAAATGGCGACGGGTGTGCAGGGTATAGCTGTGGCACTCCTTGTTTTTGTGCTGATTTTTAGTAATTTCAGCTCCATTGTTACTGGACACATTTTTAAAAACAGTATTTTTCCTTCTGAGGATTTAAAACTATCCTGTGTAACTCATCTGAGGGCGAGTTATGGCCATAATCCTTTTGGTTTTGGGAGACATGTTTTAGCTACCACTTTTATTTATCCACGTCTCTTCA
Organism: Pimephales promelas; assembly: GCF_988280905.1. Classification (NCBI taxonomy): domain Eukaryota; kingdom Metazoa; phylum Chordata; class Actinopteri; order Cypriniformes; family Leuciscidae; genus Pimephales; species Pimephales promelas. Next base: position 21,084,105 of record NC_142770.1, on the reverse strand, counting down.
GTAAAACAAGAGGACGAATGTACAAAACTGTACTTCGCCAACAGCAAAGCCTCGCTTTCATTATTTCAATCTGTCTATTATTATCTGGCGACATTCATCAATGCCCTGGTCCAGGCAGTGCACCTATGCGGACCGGGCCGCGTGTATCATCCATCTATAGTAGGAGCAACACTGGAAACCTACAGGTATGTTCATCTTGTACTCATAGCTATGTTTTGGAGCAACCGACTGACCTACCGGGTTCTGTTTCCTCGGCGGACACTGTGGATTTGCCGGTGGTTGGCGCTGTGGCGGCGGTTGGTGCTTTGGAGGGGGAGTGTGGATTGTTCCGGAGGACTGGCGTTTCTTGCGGGGTTTCGCGGAGTGTGCTGGCGGGGAGCCTGGGGAATGTTGTTTGCCCTTCTAGCGCCCACCGTGCTGCTCAACGGAGATCGCCGTGTGGGGGTGATGATGCAGGTGGTGACTTGGCAATTCGAAATTTGTTACAGTCACAATTTCATTTTTCTGAAGGAAAAAAAATAGCAGTAGTGAAAAATAGAAAATGGAATGTCGTCAGAACTGTGAACAATTGTAAATTATTATGGGACCCCAGCATAAAACCAAAGGGCTTATTTGGTGGTCATCTGAATGTACGTAGTCTCATATCTAAAAATGAACAAATCCGACATTTGTTAATGGACTCTGATTTGGATTTCTTATGTTTGTCCGAAACCTGGCTTCATGAGAATTCACCTTCTGCAGCCATCACCATACCAGGTTATCAAATTTTTAGAAATGATAGAGTTAGATCTAAAGGGGGTGGTGTTTTGGTGTATTTAAAAAATAACATTCAATGTGAGGAAATTAACTTGTCAATTAGTGACTTAGAATGTATTGGTTTGAAAATTATATTATCGCCACAAATGTTTTTGAATTTGATTGTAATCTATCGCCCTCCCTCTGCCAAGGTTGATTTTTATGAAAATTTTCGTAGTCTGCTTCTAAGATGCAACCTTGAAAAAGAGGTATTAATAATGGGGGATTTTAATGTCAATTGGGAAGACAGAGTAGCCAGGAAAAATCTTAAACAAATATGTGATCATTTTAATTTAACACAGGTAGTCAAGGGTCCTACAGGAATAACTCATAATACTGAAACGCAAATTGACTTAATCTTTTGCAATAAACCAGAAAGAATTACAAAATCCTTTAATATGATCACAGGACTTTCGGACCATAATCTGGTTCTGGTAACAAGAAAGCTGACTAGCAGTAGGTTTGGTATTTCAACTGTTAAGGAGAAAGAAGTTTCTAGGATACCCAATAAAGTTCGGGATGATTTTATAGATACAATAAACAGGTCTAACTGGAGTAATTTGCTAGATGGGAAGAATGTACATGATGGAAGTACAGTGCTTACAAGTAGACTGCAGTATTTTATTAAGGAGTTTACCCATAAATTTAGAAACAGAAATTATAAGAATTGTCTCCCATGGATTACTGCTGAAATTCTTAACATGATGAAGGAACGTGATCTTGCAAAAAAGAAGGCCAATAAGTCTAATTTAAGTACTGATAAACACCATTTTGCTATGTTGAGAAATAAAGTTACATCTCAGTTAAGAAATTCAAGGGCTAATTTTTTTCTGACTATTATAAACAATGCAGGGGGAAATTCTAAATTGATTTGGGATCAGTTAAACAAATTGCTGGGGCAGGAACATAAAGACAAAAAACCTGTTGATCTTATGTTGAATGGGAAAAGTATTTCTGATCCATCTGTGGTTGCTACTGCTTTTAACAACTATTTTGTTGACTCTGTTGCATCTATTGCACAGGGTTTCTCACACATAGATATTAGTAAGTGCCCTATTTTGTCGTCAGAGCACAGCCTTGTGTTGTCCAGCGCTTCTGTAAGTAATATAGAATCTTTAATCAGTTCACTTAATGCTTCTAAAGCAAAAGATGTCTTTGGTATGGATAATACAATGTTGAAAGAATTAAGTTCGTCATTGATTATCCCAATCACAAATATTATAAATCAATCGATCTCTGTGGGGGAATTCCCAAATGCTTGGAAATTGGCTATTGTTTCCCCTTTATTTAAATCAGGAGACAGAAAAATGATCTCCAATTATAGACCTATTAGCATTCTGCCTGTAATATCTAAGGTTTTAGAAAAATGGGTGTCTCAACAGATTAGGGATCACTTGAATAACTCGTTATGTTCCCTTCATCCGTTACAATTTGGATTTAGGTCAAATTACTCCACTGAGACAGCGAATTGTTATTTTATCGAAAATGTTAAATCATTGCTTGATAGGCACAAGGTTGTTGGAGCTATTTTTTTAGATCTTAGGAAAGCCTTTGACACTGTTAATCACAGTATTTTACTGTCTAAATTATCTCATTTTAACTTTTCTACGAATGCTCTTAAGTGGGTTGCATCTTATTTGTCCCAACGATCGCAATCTGTACGTATTGGCAGCTTTCAATCTGAACCTCTTCAATTGTCCACTGGAGTGCCCCAAGGGTCTATATTGGGCCCCCTATTGTTTTGCATGTATATAAATGACTTGCCGCTTGCATGCCCAGAAGTGAGAGTCCAAATGTATGCAGACGACACTGTTTTATATATACATGGAACTTCAAAAGCAGCAGTGGCTGCCAAACTTACAAAGGCTATGTTTAAAATTAGTGAATGTTTAAACCATTGTAGCCTTCAGTTAAATCTCTCCAAAACAGTGGGTATGTTTTTTAGTAAAACCACCAACTCTGCAGTTGATCCGGACATTTTTATTAACGGTGAGAAAATTCAAATTGTTTCAGAATTGAAATATCTTGGTATTATCATTGACTCCAATCTTAAGTTTAATTCCCAGATTTCAAATACTGTTAAGAAAATAAAATACAATTTATCTCATTTTCGTTATATCAGGAATTCAATGTCTACCCAAGCTGCCAAAATGTTTATGCACTCTATGATTTTTTCACATATGAATTATTGTCTCACTACGTGGTCTCAGGCCAACCACTCCGCCTTGCTACCAATACAATCTCTGTATAAACAAACGCTAAAATGTTTTGATAAGAAACCACATCATTTTCATCATTGTAAAATTCTATCAAAATATAATTTGTTGAGTTGGGAAAACTTTGTTAAGTTTTCAAATGGCTGTTTAGTTTATAAAATTCTAAATGGCCTGGCCCCACCACCTCTTAGTGAGTTTGTGAGTTTAAGGTCGGATAATAGTCGTCTCACTAGAGGTTCCCTTAGAAGGGACTGTGTTATTAATTTTAGGAAAACTGCTTTTAGTCAATCTGCCTTCTCTATTAAAGCCTCAAAAGAATGGAATGACATCCCAACGTCTGTTAGAGAATTAAATAGTTATAATGAATTTCGTTCTTCTTTTAAAATGTGGCTTTTTAGCATGCAAATATGTCAACATTGATTTTTTTTATTCTTTTGGTTTTTTTGTTTTGTTTTTTGGTTTTGTTTTTTGGGGGTTTTTTTGTAGTTGTTTTGGTTTGTTATGTTTTAATTATAATTGTTGTATGTATATTGTATTTTTAGGTTGCCTACATCTGGCCCAGGACTGCAGATGAAAACTAGCCTTTTGGCTAACTCTGGCATATTTTGACTTGTCATGTTAATATGCACTGTCCTTGTAATAAATAAACAAATCAAAAAAAAAAAAAAAAAAAGAATGAAATTTGGACGTACTACATCCGCCATGTTGAAAAATGACATTCAGTATGCAGTTACGAACATTCCCTTAAGACTATATTATTTCCATAATGATAACTCTCTTTTTCTTACTGAGCAAATGTTTAATACATCATGCGCACGATATAATAATTCATTCCATTGTTTTAGTGAAATCAAAACGAGGAAACTAATTCGTTCAAAGTGGCAGAATAAATAAATAATTCATGACCTCGCTATTTAAACTTATTGGTCGTTTGTCACGTGCAAGGCTCTTTACTTTTTAAAAGTATGCTAAAGTGTACTTTTTGTTTTACCACAAGGGCTAGACGTCCATATAAAGCAATTAACAAAAAGAACAATGAACTAAAAGTCAGCAATGGATGCGACTTCTGCGTTCAGCATCTGATCATTGTGTTTAGGTTACAGCTGATGGTGCTTCTCTTTAAATATGTTCCTCCTGCGTTCTGCTTGAGTTTCTTCTTTACTGCAGCCGTAATGACTGATGCTACTTATTTCGGTGGAAAATTTTGGAGTCAGTGATAATTTATTGTGTTGAACAGCATTTAAATCTTGCTCATCCAAGCACGACGATGCAACTTCAACAAGCTGAAGCGAGTCCACCTCCGGGAGGGGAGGGGATGGTATCGCTCGGTCCGCGGCCAGCCGGCCTTTGATATGGCCTTGGTGATGGTTTTGAGGCCTGGTGGAGGGACGCGCTGGCGGCATGCAGTGCTTTCTCACACCCCAGGGCCTCCAGGGGCCTCTCGGGCCCCGAGCTCTTGGCAGGCGGACCGGCTCCAGCGGTGTGTCTCCTCGTGGCGTGTCTGTAGTGCATCCAGAGCTGGAGCTGTGCTCTGTCAGGGAGCAACGCTGGCTGCAGTTTGATGAGAGGCAGAGAACGAGGCGGTGGAGGTTTTATGTGTGTGTGTCTGTGTGTGGGAGGCTGGGGATTTGCAAGCAGCAGGGACTCTCACACATATCAAACTTTTTTTGTGTATGCTGTTGCAGAGGCATCTAAAAGTACAATTTTGGACAGTTAAGAAACAAACGAAAATGTCTGAATGTCTTCGCGTTACGTAAACTCGTTGGTTGGATAAACACACTTGGTTTGATATGTCGTTATGTAAAAGTATCAGCACAAGCGCATTTTTTTCAAACAAATCATTTCACAAAAGTAAAAGGAAAGTTTGTTTGGTTTGAAATACTACAATAGTGAGAAAAGTGAGAAAAAGTATTGTGAATAAGAATCTTTTTAAAGAAAAAATAAGATGTTCAAAATGGTAATTAAAATGCAGTAGGCTATGTTTACAAGAATACTACTTCAGTCTTTCTACTTTAAAAAAATAATAAAATATGGGAATATTAAAGTCACTATAAAACAAAATAAAATCCCAGTCAGCAACATACTGTAGTGTCAGCCCACATCTGGTACAGGTTAAATCCATATATGTACCAGATGTGGCCCGGATCTGGGCCGACACTATGTCGACACTGGGTATGACACTACGTCTGGGTTATGGGTTCATATCATTAATGCTTTTTAATTTATGTTCCTCATAATCTTGAATCAGAATAACTTCCCCTCCCTCTTGCAGCTCTTCTCTGATGACGAGGGCGGGGCCACCTGTCAATCACATCGGATCCGCCAATAGCAAACCACAACCATCCAATCAATTCCCTACAGACAAAAATCAAGCCCCGCCCTGCACTTGTTTTTGTTTAAGCAGCCGTTTCACTGAAATATACATCACAACCGGGAGGAAAGGATAACCACAAATACCATTTCATGCTGACTTTAACTTTTTTGGGCATGTGGACAGAGTACTGAAACACAATTTAGAATTTACAGTGCGAAACACTCATATAATATAATCCAATTCCCACGGATGACTTTTTATGAGCCAGTTATTTTAGTGAATCAAAAAGGCACAGCAGAATCGGTGGAATCTGATTCCTGAATGAATTTAGTCTTATAAGGCCATTGTTTGACACGTCAAATGGAAATGTAATTTTCATTTGCATTTATCACGTACAGACGCCAAGGTTCTCAAAATGATCCTGATCACACGGATACGTGAAAACGACTAAGACACAGTATTATTCAGGTCAGGTCAGTAGGAGATGTCACTTTGTAAAGAAACACTGCACAAAACTGGACATGTTGGCGCATGACGTCACTGTTTTCACGATTCACATTTTTGTAGTTTACACAAAGACGATAACGGTATCGTTTCAAAAACTTGAAACACGTTTTAAAAAGCTTGCATTTTCAGGCCTCTAAAACGCTAAGAAATAAAGCTATGCGTCACATTTATATACAAACGAAAACTTGAAAGTTTGAAATGTGTGCTTTGCAACTAACTTACTAGTTGTGGTAGTAAAATTACTTAGTATTAAAGTATTCATAAATATTTTAACAAACTATTACCATGAAAAAGGCACATAACAAAATTACTAAAATTAAACTGAAAACTGAAAATATAAAAGCACTACAGTCTTACTATTTTCTAAAGTCGTACTATTTTAGCCATTGATAGGCCTATATGGGGAAAATAATTCAGCAAGTGGCTTAGCACAAGTCAATTTTGTACGGCATTTCTGATTACATTCTCTCATTACTTCACTCACATCACAGCATCAGATATCAATATTAATGTATTAATTTATCATTCATTAATTCCCTATAAAAAAATGTCCTGCTGAAGCCGCAAATATCACAACAATTCGTCACCAAGCTGCCATTATTACACGCCTGACGCATGAAAGCACGCACGATACATCACCCATTGAAAAAGTGTTGTTAGCCTATAGAAATGAAATTTAAACAATAGAAATATAACCACGTCTTACCTTGTGATAATCTTGGTATCATTTCCATTGAAAAGCAGTCAGTTAAACCGAGCTAGGGTGCAGCACAGCTGTGAGAGCTTGTTCCCGTTGGCGTTCACTGGAAGACTACAATACCGTCAATTAGGGACTTTAAGCAACAGCTGTTGATAGAACGGCAACGGCAGCCGAAAGTAAACAGTTAACTGCCGTAGCTAAAGAGCGCAAACATCACTAAGCAACAGTAAAGAGGACGGCATAGGGGATAATTTAATCATAAGACTAAATACAAAAAGAAAGTGATTTTAAAAAGTAAGAGAAGGGTTGATTTAGGCATTTAATGATATACAGAAACGATTACAATGCCACATAACCTAAACCATAACATTAACTTTCTTATTCTGTCACGTAGTAACGACTACGGCAAATCAGCTGTTCTCCCGTATAGACGGTTACAGTAGAACGTCGCGAAGGAGCAGTTAATGTCGCTATATGCGCAATGGGCTATATGCACGCATAAATTCCGCATTTGACGCAAGGATGCTCGTCCATTTCCGGTTGTGGAGATTAAAGCGGAGGAAAACCGAGGAAAACGGGATTATGGCAGAGTCTTCAAAATTTACTGTCCTCCAGTCTTTGAAATGAAACATATATGTTTAGATGTAATTTTATAGTTATATCACTGATTCTTGAAACTTTGGCAAAAACATGTCCCACTAAAAAAAGTGCTAATTCTGTTGGAAATTAATAACATTTTCATGAATGAAAAGAATAAAGTTTATAATCAGGGGGTCCTTTGCACATATGTACACTCTAAAAAATGCTGGGTTGTTTTAACCCAATTTTGGGTCAAATATGGACAAACCCGAAATGTTGGGTTAAAAATGTAATGTAAAATTTTAACCCAACGGCTGGGTTAGTCCATATTTGACCCAAAGTTGGGTTAAAACAACCCAGCATTTTTTAGAGTGTAAGGTTCTTTAATAGGTTTATTTTTCATTTTTATTATTTTAATGATTATATGCTGGCCCATTGCCTACAAAATCAATGGTCCTGTCCTCGGATAGGAGATAATCATTTCAACTTGATTAAAAAAACAAAAAGGAATAATTGAATTGAATAATATATTTACCACACAAAAGAGTACATTGTAATATGTATTAAAAACTACAAACAGTGAGTTTTGAACAATATTTACTATTATTTTGTGGTTGTTCAAAATGTGTCCCACATATTCGTCACCACCGTCAGATATTTATAAAAAGCAATAAAATCAGGCAACTACAAGGTCAACTACATTCCTCCATACCCCATTTTCAAACCTTCAGCTTTACAGCATGCTTCAAGATCACTCAAGCTCCCGTAATTTTGCTATTTTCTCTTAAACTTGTTCATATATTTGGGCACTGCTACTGTCACAACCATAACATGTCAACACCGTCTCTTTTGTATAGAAAATATTAGATTAGATTATGACATAATTGTATACTTTTTAAGAAGAGGTCTGAAGTAGCTAGCAACAGAGGGGAAACAAGATGGCTATAATGTGAACAACTCATGCATATCATGTGAAAGAGTAGGTTTTGTCACCACCGTCAGACGTCACCACCGTCAGGTTTTCTATCTGACGGTGGTGACATACCGTGTGACGGTGGTGACAAAACCCCCCAAATGGTCTATAACAGAGGCTAGAATATAATTGTTGATCACAATAAATACCAATATATTATCTGTAATGTTCCATTCACCTCTTTAATATTTTTATTTATTTAATTCCCCCTATATTTCTTCCATACAGGCTTACACTGCATGCTACTATTAGCGCGAATGAGAGTGAGGATGTTTCCTTATATCCTCACGGCTGTGGTTCAGCTGCAGGAATACAGCAGTTCTAATCTGAACACGTTTGATGCGATTAAATTGTGTTTCATGACGTTCATTTAGATTTTTGCCCATACTAAAAATTTGTTAAAGCCTAGCATGGATAGGAGCAGCAACAACCCCCTTGGGGTAAACAGAACAGAACCAACATGAATGTTTTGCAGATTATTTCAAAATTTAAAGTACAATATAATTCGAGAATTTATTCAGATTCTTGGGGAATCAGAATGTCAAGTCCTGACTGACGAGTGGAGCTGGGGAGGGAGGAGGGTAATGAGCTCCTGAGAAACGTGATAGCTGCTGATAATACTGAAGGAGCTTATATATGTGTACAGTGATAGGCGTCATATTCCTATAGGGGGAGGTTGATCAGCTAATAGTCGGCTGATGCGAGCTTGACTAACGTGACCTGCCAGAACTAACGCTACGCTTGATATTTAGACAGATTTTTTGAACAATTTTTGAGAGAAATTGGCTTTTTGTGTACATGGATAAAGTCCTAGATCTTTGAGTTCAACTCATGAAAAATGGGGGCAAAAACAAGTGTTGCATTTATAATTCTGTTCAGTGTACATATTTATGAATTATACCATCAGCCTATCGTCCAATAGGGGATAAGGTGTGCCTTCCCTCTCTCTCAATTCACTATTATGCCATGTTCATTTGGCTTATGTCATTTGGGATGCACATAGTGCAGCTACTGCCTACCTACACAGCACATAGTATGCACTATCCATTCCAGGCTATGCATCTCCAATGACTAAAGCCAAATGAAAATGGCATGACATCATTTAAACAAATCTAACATTCGCTGTAATTACCCCCAATTTCATAGTCATTACACTCAACTTTGACTTTATTTATTTTCGAAAGTTATGGCTAGGCAGCAGCTATCTGTAGAGGAGAGAAGGAGTAGAAACAGGGAATACCAAAAAAAGCTGAGAGAGAAAATACACAGTGAGGCAGAGTCAAATGAGGAATACCTCATAAAAGGAAAAAAATGTTTATCACAGTGCTCAAGATTGTTATTTTTTGAACCAAAGAGTTAAATGAAGTTGTTAAGCAAGAATTGATTGACTTAAGTGGTATACATTGTGGAATTGTATGTTGTAAAGAGGCCACAGTCACCACCGTCAGATTAATGTCACCACCGTCAGTTCTAAAGTCACCACCGTCAGAAGGAGTTTTATTTGTTTTAAATGAATATGCTTGAAATATGATTCTTCAGTGCTGTTGAGTTATTAAAGTAATAGTCTCTTTTAATACAAAAATATGTTTGTTAAATAAAACAACATTAATTTTTCTATTTAGGCTTAAAGTAAATGTTGTATGATGTTATATCTTTTAAAGGAGTACACGCAAAACAGTATAAAAAATGAACAAAAGTGAATATTCAACATTTAACAGCATATATGTGTACCAAGAATGCCAGATAATGATTTAAAAAACTCTAAATACATATTAGACCAAACAAATAAAAAATAATTTGCTATTTATTTTGTCTGACGGTGTTGACAAAAACAAAGTGATAACTGGAGAAACGCCTATTTTATGAAAAAAATACAAAATGAGGAGGTTGCACCAGTGCATGGCTGAACAGCCAAGACCTTGGTTTATAATAATATGCCTTCAGATTTTGTAATTTAACTAACTTTTTATTTTCAAAATTAAAACCTGTTTTATCCAAATTCCCAAGAATCACTGTTATTTATTTAATATAATTTTAAAAAGAAGCATAAACACAACGAGGGGTGTCTGTTTTATCTGTTTTTGTGACTAACGTTTCGTTAGTATAACCATAGAGTATAAAATTCAATATAAATTCTCAGTATTGCATTGGACTCTACGATCGGCGGAAGTTATCGAGCATCCCTAATGCTTCACCGGAAATACCGCCGTGCATAGAGCCCATAGACCGACAGAATGCCGTTCCACAGAGGCTGTTGCTTAAAGTCCCTATTGCTTGACAACAACAACAAACTAATGTCCGGCCTGGGGAAATTGAGATCTTAAATATTATTCAAAATGTATTAAAGATTGTGTGGGCTAAACATTTTGGGTTGTTTCTTGGAGTACATTTTTTTAAGCCTATTTGTTTTGTTTTTGTTTTAAAAATTGTGAGATGTGAACCTGAAATTGCTTATGCAAAATGCTTGCAAAGAGCGTTTCCTAAGTCATATGTTTTAGTCACAGCAGAATGCATTAGCATTATCTTAGCGGAGCATTTAAATAATGTCTGGACATTATTTATCGTAATCCTTCCCTGCCATTTTTGACTTTTTGATCAGTGCCGCTTGAGCTTTGCCCTTCTCATTTGTTTTTGCCAGCTTTCCGACCGTCCTCCCAGCATGTTTTCCACCTCTCCTGTCCTCTCTCATCTCCATTCCAAGCACACACGGTGTGAGGCTTCAGCGCGCAGAGGCAAGGACAGAGACCGCGGCTGCATGAGGACTAGCCTCACTCATTCATATTCACCCTCATCTGGCGGGGGCCGGCGGGGCCGCACACAGATTTTAATCAAGCCCCAGCCGTGTGTGAGAGGTGCTTTTAGTGCCACGGCCAAAGCGGTGGGCAGAATTAACATTTAAGAGTACATTAGCATTGCTGAATTTCCAACCTCATTAGCACGGGACCGGACACATTCCTGCTATCCTGCGATATGTGGAAACATTCCCACCATCTATTAGGATAAGGTTGGGAATCGTGCATATTCATCACTTAATCTTAATACCAATAAGTGCTTCAATTCACTATCCGTTGAAGTAAATAGATATCGGTTGTGTAAGTAGTCTATTAAATCGGACGGTGGTATAAGAGACATGGAAAGAGCAGTAATTATTCACTCAGACTGTCCTCTTCAAAAGTCTAACACACCTACATTTGCATTTCATACATAAATAAAAGTATCTCTTCCAATATTGCTAGTTACTGACGAAAGCTGTTTGAATAAAACATGAGTAACACTGAATTTTCGAACTGTGAGAGTAGGCTAATACATATTTTGTCCTGAACATCCGCAAACCGTGAATTATTTCTACGATACTAGCTCAGCAACACTGTAAAACCTTTTTTGAAGTGCTGAAAAGGTTGTGCTAATATTTTTTTTTTATTCTACTTACTTAATATGTTTCATAGCACTGCAATGATGTTTTTAGTCCCCATTGTGATGTTTTAACCCTTAAAGGCACCGTAGCCTATAATTTTTTGATGCTGGTTCAAAGTCTTTTCACATCCTGATCTCATGCTTTCAAAGCTAGCTCGCTATTGCTAGCTGCTCTGAAAATTCTACGTTTAGATGTCTTTAGCGACCTGGGATGTTAGACATCAACCTTGTTAGTATTCCTCGATATATTACAATCAATTACCATTATAAAAAAACCTTTGCTTTAATTAGCAATCGGGGCTCAGATAAAGCTAAATTTAACATTTGGGGTGAATCAAGGCTCTATACTGGGTCCTTTTATATTTAGCCTTATATATATATATATATATATATATATACCTCTTATTTTTTAATGCATTAAAAAATGCAACATTGTGCCTGTTTAGATTGGCATACATGTCAACTTAATCCCACTGAATGTTTTGGCTTACACTGAGGAGGTCCATCTGTGTGCGCAGTGTGCGACTCTGGGAATATGTCACTTTAACAACAAGTGACAGAAACCCAATAGAAGTAAAAATGAATATATTTGAGCTGCTGTTTTTAAATTGGACCCTGACAACTGTGAGAAGGGCGTCTCATTTTGCACAGTTTGGATCTACAGCATTCTTCCAAAGTGACCCGCACATTAGTCACAGCTATCCGAGCGGAAATGGGACCAATCTTTGGTAGTTGGCTGACGTTAAGAGTCCGAAGCCAAGGGTGACAGTTATGAGCGTGGGTGCCATCCATCTTTGGGCCGAGGTTATGTCGGGTACTGGTGAAAGGGCTTGTGGGATCTGGGGTCGCTGCTGTTGGAACAGCCTAGTCCAGATGGCAGTCAGCCTTCACACCCGCATGCTTTAGCCTGGCAACCCCAGCCCTGCATGCCACGACTGCGCCCTGTGAACGCCAGCTGTCAGGACAGGCATGTCGTCTAGCTCTTACCTTCCTAGGCCAGAACCAGCTCACTGGCAGAAACTACCTATCCACCATGTACTGTATATAAAATATAAAAATGTAATGCTACACTGTTATAATGCCATCAACCTATCTATCTAGATTCAAATAGGTTTATTGGTATGGTGAAAGAAATCTTTAGATTGCCAAAGCATTCATAACACTATACAATAAAAAAATACATAAAAAAAAAAAATGTATGTACACTCACGTAAAGGATTATTAGGAACACCATACCAATACTGTGTTTGACCCCCTTTCGCCTTCAGAACTGCCTTAATTCTACGTGGCATTGATTCAACAAGGTGCTGAAAGCTTTCTTTAGAAATGTTGGCCCATATTGATAGGATAGCATCTTGCAGTTGATGGAGATTTGCGGGATGAACATCCAGGACACGAAGCTCCCGTTCTACCACATCCCAAAGATGCTCTATTGGCTTGAGATCTGAAACTCATTGTCATGTTCAAGAAACCAATTTGAAATGGTTCGAGCTTTGTGAAATGGTGCATTATCCTGCTGGAAGTAGCCATCAGAGGATGGGGACATGGTGGCCATAAAGGGATGGACATGGTCAGAAACAATGCTCAGGTAGGCCATGGCATTTAAACGATGCCCAATTGGCACTAAGGGGCCTAAAGTGTGCCAAGAAAACATCCCTCACACCATTACACCACCACCACCAGCCTGCACAGTGGGAACAAGGCATGATGGATCCATGTTCTCATTCTGTTTACGCCAAATTCTGACTCTACCATCTGAATGTCTCAAAAGAAATCCAGACTCATCAGACCCTATCTATCTATCTATCTATCTATCTATCTATCTATCTATCTATCTATCTATCTATCTATCTATCTATCTATCCATCCATCCATCCATCCATCCATCCATCCATCCATCCATCCATCCATCCATCCATCCATCCATCCATCCATCCATCCATCCATCCATCTATCCATCCATCCATCCATCCATCCATCTATCTATCTATCTATCTATCTATCTATCTATCTATCTATCTATCTATCCATCTATCGGTCTGTCTATCTATCTGTCTATCTGTTTGTCAATATATCTGTCTTTCTGTCTGTCTGTCTGTCTGTCTGTCCATCTATATGTTGGTCTGTCTGTCTGTCTTACTGTCTGTCTGTCTATCTATATGTTTGCCTGTCTTACTGTCTGTCTATCTATCTATCTATCTATCTATCTATCTATCTATCTATCTATCTATCTATCTATCTATCTATCTATCTATCTATCTATCTATCTATCTATCTATCTATCTATCTATCTATCTATCTATCTATCTATCTATCTATCTATCTTAATATATCTGTCTGTCTGTCTATTTATTTATCTTTTGTCAATCTATCTGTCTATATGTCTGTCTACCTATCTGTCTATCCATCTATATGTCGGTCTGTCTGTCTGTCTTACTGTCTGTCTGTCTTACTGTCTGTCTATCTATCTATATGTCTGCCTATCTATGTATCTATCTATGTATCTATCTATGTATCTATGTATCTATCTATCTATCTATCTATCTATCTATCTATCTATCTATCTATCTATCTATCTATCTATCTATCTATCTATCTATCTATCTATCTATCTATCTATCTATCTATCTATCTATCTATCTATCTATCTATCTATCTTACTGTCTGTCTGCCTGCCGATCTGTCTGTCTGTCTATCTATCTATATGTCTACCTATATATGTATCTATCTATCTATCTATCTATCTATCTATCTATCTATCTATCTATCTATCTATCTATCTATCTATCTATATATCTATCTATCTTACTGTCTGTCTGCCTGCCAATCTGTCGGTCTGTCTATATATCTGTTTGTCAATATATCTGTCTGTCTGTCTGTCTGTCTACCTATCTGTCTGTCCATCTATATGTTGGTCTGTCTTACTGTCTGTCTGTCTATCTATATGTTTGCCTGTCTTACTGTCTGTCTGGCTATCTATCTGTCTATCCATCTATATGTCGGTCCGTCTGTCTGTCTATCTATCTATATGTCTGCCTATCTATGTACTGTATCTATGTATCTATGTATCTATGTATCTATGTATCTATCTATCTATCTATCTATCTATCTATCTATCTATCTATCTATCTATCTATCTATCTATCTATCTATCTATCTATCTATCTATCTATCTATCTTACTGTCTGTCTGTCTGCTGCCGATCTGTCTGTCTGTCTGTCTATCTATCTATATGTCTACCTATATATGCATGTATCTATCTATCTATCTATCTATCTATCTATCTATCTATCTATCTATCTATCTATCTATCTATCTATCTATCTATCTATCTATCTATCTGTGTCTATCTATCTATCTATCTATCTATCTATCTATCTATCTATCTATCTATCTATCTATCTATCTATCTATCTATCTATCTATCTATCTGTCTGTCTATCTATCATCAAACAATAAAATGAAAAGGAGAAAAAAACACCACAGCGATTTCATTGTGTACAGCTGTGTATTTTTTATTTGTTTAACAACCACCATCCGTCTGGCATGACCACATGCTTTGTTGAGGTTAAACAGTCAAAGTCCTTATTTAATCCAAAATATGTAGATAATAAGTACATTGTAAAAAAAAAAAAATAGTTCATTTCATCTGCACTGTAAATTGTACAAGGACCACAGCACTACAAGAACCCAGAGGATAAATCATCCATCACCAGCAGGGCATAGACCGATTAGTTGAAGGGAGAAGCTATCTTTCTACTACCGCCTGCAGGTGAACGGACCAGACAAAGACAAACCAGTCTATACCAGTGTCCTAATGATAGGAGAGAGATACAGTCACCCACCCCCACTTCTGCCCTTCCACACACACTAACCACTAACACACAGCCGAACTCAGTGACAATGCAAGTAGTGTGTGCTGTTTTGTTATGCAAACTCATTTCCAAACAGGAGCCCACCACACAAATTCAATCCCTGAACACACACATTTACACATAAACAATATGAATTGCCTTGCTTGTGCACAGCTTTTAGAGGACTACTAGAGGAGACAGACATTTGTCTTAACATCAATGAAAGGACAATGTTGTAGCATAAATGTGGTGTACCGCAACTGGTGCTCCGCTCTGTTTTCTCTCACAGTGATTGAGTGCTACGCCGCAGAAATGGCTTTCCAGTGCCACGGTAATGGTTATAATGCACTCCAGTGGGCATTAAGGTTTAAGGTCTTTTCTCTGTACCACAGGCCAACTTTGCCAGGGCCAGTTCCATTCACAAGTGACATCCGTAAACTCTTTTCAGAGAACAGGGCAAATAGCATGACAGATTTAATAGCTTTTGGATCAATTCTTGCAGGGAACTAAACAAAGTGAACAGCTCAATGTCCACGCGCTGAGAGTCGACCAATACACATCACGCAAAGCACAGCTAAAAATCAATGGCTGGAACCAAACAACACTCCATCGTGCAGTTTAGACCTCACAGCTTCTGAAACTCTCCTTAGAAAGAAAGGCAATCAACTAGTTTGAAATTCAAGTTATTAGTTTCACTGTTCTCACACCATAGGTGTTCAGCCAAACCATTATGTGTTTTTCTATCTGTTGCAATGACTATTTTTTTCTGTTTAAAAGTAGTTTTGTAGTTCACCTTTAAAAAAAACTTTTGCTGATAATTTACTCACCCCCATGTCATCCAAGATGTCCACGTCTTTCTTTCTTCAGTCGAAAAGAAATCAAGGATTTTGATGAAAACATTCCTCATATAATGGACATCATTGGGAACCAAACGGTTCAAGGTCCAAATGAGAGTTTCAGTGCAGCTTCAAAGGGCTTTAAACGACACCAGATGATGAATGAGGGTCCTATTACAGATGTTTTTTAATAATTTGTCAATGCTTTTGCGGAGAATATGGACACAGTCATGGCTAGGGAAAAGAGCCCAAAGTGGCAAGCAAGTTTTAGCGTCATATCGAATTGATCAATATACCGTTTTATGTTGCATTTTGATTGGTTAGTCACTAGACGTAGGTGATTGCAACACATTGCGAGATGATCATGTTACTGTAAGAAAATGATCAGAGGCTTGCTTTGGTCACATGTAGGGTGGGGCTTGATTTTGTCTGTGGGGAATTGATTGAATGGTTATGGTATTATGGTTTGCTATTGGTGGATCGGATGTGATTGACAGGTGGCCCCGCCCTCCTCATCAGAGAAGAGAATAGAGAGATAGAGTTATTCTGATTCAAGATTATGAGGCACAAAAATGGGAAAAAAAAATAATGCCCACATAATAAAAATAATATCCACAATAAATATTCAATTTTGATTTCATGCTGACTTTTATTTGATAGAATTTGTATTCATGTTATTCATGCCTTTCCAAATAATATTTTGCAAGACCCAACAAGACAACTTTATCGGTGCCAAGAGTAAATAACACCATGGAGCCATGCAAGGCTGTTCAATTAACTTTGAGATGAAAAATGATCCACTGCGATTTTAAACGTAGAATTAAAACATTTTGCCAATCATCTCGGTCTCTTTTTGAGCCTAGGCATGCATGCTTCGCATCTATAATGCAACAGAGAAGCCCCGCCTCCCTGACCAGAGGCCTCTTTGAAATCGAACTCGGCGCTCTCGCCCCACAGCTAATTCCTGCGAGACGCCGGACGGCATCGGCGCTTAATGAGAGATGGCATTTCAAAGGCTTTAATTGAGAGCGCTGGTGGAGTGATCCGACAGCAACCTGCTTTCAGATCGTGTCGAGGCTTTGTGTTGATTCAGAGGGAGCCCATCTTCTGATTTAATGCCACCCTCGGGGGCCGACGAGTAAAACTTGCCGTGTCTCTGTCAGAAGATCTGGCACGTTTAATCACGGGAGGTGGTCCAAGTGTTATTCACCGTGCAACACGATTAAAAAACCTCTGGAATATGACACAACATAAGTGATGATAGAATAGTTCCCCCTTGAAAATGAAAATGATGTATTTATTTACTCATTCTCATGTCAAACGTTTCTTTCTTTCTTCTGTAGAATGCAAAAGCATGCGTTTTGAATCATTTCTGCTCACTCAGTTCTTCCACACGATTAGAATAAATGGGGCTTCTAAAACAGTGCAAAACCATTTTTCAGATGCAAATTTTGCTCTTTGTCTGAAATAAATCTGTCATGTGGCTTTAGAAGACTTGTAATATAGCACACATTTTGTATGGGCAATTGTAGTACTTTTGCTTCCTTTTTTTAGACTTGAAAGGTGTTATATGTTGCATGGAAAAGAGCGGCCAGAACATTCTTTAAAATATCTCCTTTTGGGTTGAGTTGTGCAGGTTTGCATCGACATGAGGGCGACAGAATTGTCATTTCTGAGTCAATTCTTTAACGCTACACTGTGTGATTTTTACCCCCATCTAGTGGTGAAAATGTATATGACCATCCAGGGAATATCAATTCCGATTTCGTTTTAACTCCTAAGGCCAATGTAGTCCAAGATTAACATGGCTTCCAGTTCGACCTCGTCCATGAGTGTTAACTTGAACGTAAACGGGTAAAATTAACGGGTATGTCCCTCTTTGGCTAATGTACTTTCAAGATGGAGGGTCAACATGGCGACCGACATTAGAACCCCTTACCCCAATGTATTTTTCAATGGCATATTATACACTCACGAGAATACTTTATTAATTGAACGAAGTAAATATACATTAATGAGCACACATATTTTTGAAAGAACTAAGTGTTTTTAGCTAAGAATAAACTAAAAGAGTTACACAGTGTAGCTTTAACTGTTAAAGACAAACCATTTCAAGTGAAGTTAGTAAATTCTTGCAGCAATAGAAAGTGTGTGAATGGCGACACTAAAATAATGCAATAAACATCGATTTAACAACATTTCTCCTTACTGAAGGAGAAAATCACTATTTTTAAGACCATTAGGCCGTGTGTCCACCAAAGCGTTTTTCCACGCTCCTGGCGTATGTTTTCAATTGTTTTCAATGGGAGCGCCGGGTTTTTTAAACGCCATGAGCGTACCGAGGCGCTGAGCGTTTTTTTCATGCTGAAGCGCCGAGCGCCCAGCGTTTTTTACTGGTTGCTGGGAGTTGAAAAATGTTCAACTTTGGATAAAACGCAGCGCTCATCACTGTCACTTTTTACCCAGCCGTCCAATCACAGTGGAGGAGGGGCGGGACTAAACCACACCGACCAACTGTCACAACATTCAAACTACTGCATATATTCTGTATCATAGCAACGAAACGTCTCAACGGAAAAAACGCTGCGCTGCCAAAACGCTCTCAAACGCCCAAATCACGGCGTCTTTAGCAGAGCGTCTAGTGTTTTTAGCTGGCTAAAAACGCTTTGGTGGACACACGGCCTTACCCAGATAGCAAACTGACATTGAATCAACGTGGAAATATGACATCGAAACAACGTTGATCTAACATTGTTTTGCTCATCGAATTAACGTTGAACCAACGTCAGACGCGTCATTCTTTCTAAACTAACGGAAAATCAACTTGAAATCAACGCGTTGTTTCAACGTTATGAAAGCAAACCAATTTTCGATTTTCATTTAGCTTTGAAGAATGCCGCGTCTGACGTTGGTTCAACGTTAATTCGATGAGCAAAATCAACATTGTTTCAATGTCATGAGAGACGTCGTTTCCACGTTGATTCAATGTCAGTTTGCTGTCTGGGTATAATGATCAGTGTGTGCTTTAGTTGGGTATTGATAAATGATAATAATAAGAAGAAGAAGCAGTTATTTCAATGAAAAACGACCAATCGATTTACATTTCACTGTAATTTAGAAGAGGTTCCATTATCTATTTAGGTTTTTCACCTTGTGGAGTATGGGAACTTACCATTAACCAATTTCAGTGGGTTTACCATAGCATTTTTAGTGTTTTACCATTAAAATATTTTAGCACTAAATGCATTGAATACCAAAAAAACCGCCAGACTTCCTAGAAAGTGCACTTAAAGCAGAGATCTACAGTGAGGGAAGGTTATTATCTAGAAAGGATTGACCCTCTAGGCCTTCTCCGTGCTTTTTTCTCTTTTAACCAGTCGCACTGGGATCCCACACACTGCCTTTTAATAGGAATACCGCTCTGAATTTGCCTTTCGGGTCCCGAGGTTATGAATAACCAAGAATGGATTATTTCAGCAGTGTTGTCAAAACTCTCAGTAGAGTCTTTATTTAAGATCTAGTTATTGACTGCTGGCATGAAAATTAAAAGCATAATCCTTTTATCAATCGTTATGTTTGTGCAATTGCATTTTCATTTTGGGAGGTCAATGGGGGTTCTACCATATAATATAACATTAAGACATTAGACCTTGGTGGGACCGGCTGGCTGTCTCACATCCTAACACAGAAAGCATTATTGAGCCTAATATGTCAGACGATCACTCAGCAATTGGAATGAATGTGTGTCATGAGTGTTCAGGTGTGCTAGAGCACAAACGCTCCTCTTTGACAGGCAGCACATGCATCGGTTGCAACAGCCACTTACGCTAACGTCGATATGTTTGAGATCAGATTTCCTTTCAAGTTAAACCAGGCTTAAAAGTTTCCTTTCAAGGTTGATATCCACTTTGAGCAAGAAAATTATAGATATACATATTGTGACAGTTCATCTTGATGCTCATGCCAACACAAAATAGACCAGAGTGTCTGTTTTCGGAAGTCTATCAAACTCAAGACGACCTTAAAGCAGCGATTGTTTCCTCGGGTCCTTAGCGATAGCAAGAGCTTTCACGGTGACATGTTTTGATTTAAGCAGAATTACTGGAGCTCAAGTCTGACAGTACCTGTGGTAGATCGGCTCTTGTGCACCTGGCCCATGGTTGAGCGCACCTGCAACAGCTCCAGCGCAGAGAACATAGAGTGTGTTTGCACTGCTATGGTGATAAGATCAAAACGTCTGCCCCATGTGGCCAGCAGGTGTGAGGTAGGCCTGATAAATGCCTTCAGAGACATGTTGAAGACAGGGGTTTTCATGGGTGATGGAGGATTACGGGCAGTTGGGATCTGATTTAGGGAACCGTACACCTAGCGTCGGCTGCCTTGGGTAAAGGTCTGTTTTACGTGCATGAAAGGACTTTTACACCATCTGTGACTCTCATTATCATCTTCCTTTAAAAAAAAATCCTATGTCACTTACAAAGAAGTACTGGTAGTAGCTTGGTACAGTGATAGAAACAAATGACAATGGCAAAAACAGAGTTTAAATAATTTAAGTTTATATGGTTCAGACACTTGCCATAATATTATGAACATACGACTAAAATAAAGCGCAAATATAGCTGCAAGCTGCAATTATTGGGGTATTTAAGGCCTTTAAGTACATGTGTAAACATATATTATCTTTTATTTAGCAAGCCAGAAGATGGAAATGGCCTGGCATGATAATACAGCGTTTTTAGTCCTTTTCACGGATTCGTGTGGGGATTGTTTCACGGATTCGAGTGGGGATTGTTTAGACAATGTTGTCATCTGTATGTGAAACTTTTCAAAAACGGAAAAAAAAAAAAAATTCATTTCGCTTTTCATTGGTTAAATATTTGGAAAATATTTAACGAAATATGGACGAAATATGGAGATTTGTTGTTTTCGCAACAATAAATGAGTGATTATTCATTTAGAAAAAATTTTTCTCTTAAGATGATATTAATTATTTGATATATATATATATATATATATATATATATATATATATATATATTATACAAGCATAATGTACTAATTTGTCTATTTCATTTTTTTTTTTCCAATTAAAACATTTTGTGGAAGACTACAGGAATAATGCTGGAAATTCAGGGTACATGTTTAGGTTTTATACAGTATACTTTTACTATCACAATAGACATGACAATTATCAGATAACTCCATCCAAAAGCTGTACTTTTATCATTTCATTCATCATTTCATACTGTGATAAACGAGCGGCAAGTGTGTAAGTACAATACAAAGAGACAGAATTGAATAGAAAGGGCATTTAAATATTGTTAGAATGGGATGTGCATATGCTAAAACTTATGGCATTGCACGGAACCATCAAAAATACAGCCAATGGAGAATGTGGGGGTTGTGGACAGACACGCGGGTTTTATACATGATATATCAGGCATCTGAGGAGGGGGGCGCTCATTTGGGGTTAACATTGCAACAATAAAAAAGCTTTCAAGATGTGGATGACAGTAAATCTTAAAAGGGTCCCAGAAAAAAATGGCAATAAACATAGCAAAGGATGAAGATTTCTCTGTCCCAAACCCTGCATCTGTCCCATTGGCCTCATCGGCACAAACGAAGCCTTGTAGCAGAATATAAAAAACATACATATAAGGAATGATTCCCAAAACGACACAAGTCTGCTCTGTCACAGTCGAATGATCATTTTTCCAATCGTTCCTCATTTTCAGGGAGTTTGTTTCATGTCTGTACATCTCTAAATCGTTTGACCTCTGGCCTCTTGATGTAATTCTGACTTGAGCTTCCCTTCATGCCTTCCATATGTGCTTTTGTTCATTTGTTTATTATTATTCTTTACTTTAATCCATTTAATAGTGAGTGTCATATCCACACCTCCTTAAAATTGTATCACTACACATTTTTCTTAATATGTTAACGATATATCTTAATATATGTTACTTAATATATATTATATATCTTAATATATATATATATATATATATATATATACAACATGTTCTGTGGAGTGACAAATCGCACTTCAGGGTTTGGTGTATGTAACAGTACCTGCCTGACTGCATTGTGCCATCTATAAAGTTTGGTGGAGGGGGGATTATGGTGCGGGGTTGTTTTTCAGGAGTTGGGCTTGGACCTTTAAGGTCCAGTGAAGGGAATCTTAAATCTTCAGTATACCGAGACATTTCTGACAATGCTATGCTTCCAACGTTGTGGGAATAGGCTATTATGCACAATGCAAGGTCCAAATCAAAGTGCCGTGCTTGAATTCACTGAGCTTTTCAGAGCAACCCATTTTTTCCAAAAATATTTATAAATACAGACCCATTTTAACACGATTAATTTTTTCGAGGTCTTTTGAGCCTAGCAAACTTTGTAGTTTTTTTCACATGCTTTTGCAACAGAATGCAGCATGAAACCCATTCATTTCAATGGCTTGCGCTGCGCGAGGACGTTTTGTTTCTTCGTCGACCAAAGCGCAAGAGTAGCGACGCGCACACCGCGGTAACAATACTAAATAGTCCAACTTTTGCCGCTGTGACGATTTCCAGCGCGGCCAATGAAAACTGCCGTAGTGCCGCGCATTCCGCGTCCTGTCTGAAAGCACCGGATATAGCTAGACCGGAAACACATTTGTTGCGAGCCGACCGAATAGTTGGTTAACGTTACGTTTTGAGTGGATGACGAGCACGAGATGCTGAAATGGATGCCAATAAGGCATTAAATTAAAAAAAGTTTACTTTTAAACTATGATTAATCGCGAGTTGACTATGACATTAATGCGATTAATCGCAATTAAATATTTAAATCGTTTGACAGCACTAATAATTACAATTAATATTGATACCCTATATACATTTCATACATTTAATGTATGTGATTATGGATTCTTCATTGGCCCTTCATTATAATGTTGTGTTATGAGTCTTGAAGTGTTTTCAGGCCAAGGTTACCAAGGACCACCCAGTGCGTTCACCAATATAGCACTTTGAACTGTTACACGAACACAAAGGGTCCTCTTACGGGGGAAACCTTTCCTCTCTGGTCTTTATGAAGTGTGAAGTGCTGTCTGGAGCAGCATGTTTAAGTCAATCAAGCTCTGGACAATGTCTCAGGACCCTTTCTGCGGCTGTCGACCCTTTGCGTGAGCGGGGGCCTGCATGCTTATAGCACACATGCATGAACTAACGGAGGGCCAAATTACTTCACAACCTTGATATTTGCTGTTCAAACGACATAGATATGACTATGGCTTAAACCAAGACAATGTGTGTGCATACAGGACACAGATAAAAAGGTCTTTATATGGATCAAACTACACGCTTGGTATTTTTCAGAGCGGGATGACTGTTCTGTGAATATCAAGCTGGGAATAATAAAAAAGGTTCAAAGCTCTGTTTGTCACATGCACATCTGGTATAATGGAGAGTGAAACCCTTCATGGTCTTCACCAGAGGTTGTTGACAAAATGAGTCACGTGGAAAACTAAACAGAATCTGGAAAACTAAACAGAATCAAACAACAAAAAAAAAAACTAAACAAAACTGAATGATACAGGGAAAAAAGCAAGGCGAAACAAAGCCAAAACAAAACAAGAAAAGTAAAACAAAGCAAAACAAAAAGCAATAAAAAGCTAAACAAAACAAAACAAAGTAAAACAAAACAAAATTCACGGCAAAAAAAAAAAGCAAAACAAAACAAAACTAAGCAAATATCGTGCAGTGCTGTCAATCTTCATTACTCATCAAAAGGCCATATGACAGAAGTGTATATGACTCATGCACTATAATCCAAGACTTTTCAATAGCTTTGTGTGGTTTTCAAAACAGGGTTTTGCTATAGGGACCACAGAAAGTTTCAGAGAAATGCAATGTGCAAAGAAAAAAGTTAATATTTGGAATTTTACAGCATCTCATACAGCTTTCCAAAACCTTACATAACTTCATAGGCCTATTCATAATTATGGTTTGTAAATCTATAATAAAAATAAATAATATATTTTAAAATGTTTATTTTATTTTGTACCTTTGTCATATTAAAAGGTCAATATTTGACATCTTTGACAGCTTATATAAAATATTTTGATATAATTTGTACTTTTGTCCAAACAAAACCGAGATGCTCCGAAGATATTCTGTTAAGGTAAAAAAAAACTGCATAGTGCTGCTTTAAGTTCCTCTTTTTCCTCTAGTTGTTGTCTGGTCACGTTTACGTTTACAGTGTGTATTACTACCCATTTGGATCGCCGCCTGTTTTTGATTTTTATTAAACTTGGCATTGGACTTTATTAATCTACCTCTCCATCTGCCTTCGCACACCTGTGACAAAGCGATTGTATTGGTTCATAGAATACGCCACGTTTTCCTCTAGAGTCCCTGAGAAGAATATTTTCATTGGCCATTTGGAAATACATACAGGTAAATTCTGACCGTTTTAATTATTAATATTTTGAGCATACATTTGGATTACTGATGCAACAATGTGTTCAAAACCCAAACAAGTTCCGTTCAGCCACTCGACGCATTTTCCAACTCCAGCCGGGTGTTTTGACAAAAGGCCCTGTGACTGCGAAGGATTCAAGACTCGAGAGAGAGAGCTGCGGGCTATAGAGCGAAAGAGCCTTTGGACTTCATGTATCAACACACACATCTTTGCTTGTTTGGAGCTCCATTCCCGCCTTAAGACCACCGCCATCTCCCATTAACATCCCAAGAATTTTAATCTGAGTTTCCCTCTCACAACGCAGCAGAGTCCCGGGAGACGCGTCTGACGATGGGGATCATGGATAGATTCCTCTTTGTTTTTGGCTTCCCCCCTCCCTCGCTCGTTTCTTTCTCCAGCTCTCTACCCCTTCCGTAATCCCAGCATCCCTCTCTTCATGTTACACCCTGCAGGAGTTTGGGGAGACGTATAAGCTATTGTAATCATCGGCTGTCATTATCTCGCCCATTGATGGATTGTTGGGTTTATCTGCGATGAAAGTTTGGCAGTACTTTAGCTTCACTTTAGCCGCATTGCGTCTACGGAGACAAAGAATCAGAATTTCAGTCTTATCGCTGCTTTTGCAGATGGAAAGCAATATCAAAACTTTATCAGCAATTCTCTCACAGGGGAGGAAATGGAGCATTGTTTGTTCAGTTGGGACTTTTATTTTGCAAAGAAGATCTCTGATTAATGAGCTGATGACACGGTGAATAAAGGTGCGTTCACATTCATCGTTGTTCGGCGAATTTTCGTTTGCGAAATTCAGTCATTTCAATACAAATCTATGCTACTGGTAATTTTGCATGAAAGCGAAATATTATTATTATTTTTTTTATTAAAGCAGAACATAAGACAGAACACAGTTAGACAAAACCATAAATACAAAACTCATAAAAAAGTGTGTGTGTAACATTGTGTTGAGTATGTGTATTTCTATTATATGTTTCCTAAAATATATGTAGAACACTGCTCATTTATATATACGTATATATATATATATATATATACAGTATATATATATATATATATATATACTGTATATATGTATATATATACATATATATATACAGATACTGTATATATATATATATATATATATACAGTATATATGTGTGTGTATATATATATATATATATATATATATCAATAGTATAGAGAAATGGTGAGGTTGTTGAGAGAAGATGAAAAAGAAGAGAGAGAAAAAGAAAAAAAGAGAGTAAATAGGTCCATAAATTGCAAAATCACAAAAATATATTTTATATATTAAAAAAGAAAGAAAAAAGGACGAGTATATACGAGTATATATATATATATATATATATATATATATATATATATATATATATTTATATATATATATATATATATATATATATATATATATATTAGGGCTGTGCAAAAGTTAATTGCGATTAATCGCATCCAAAATAAAAGTCTGTGTTTACATAGTATATTTGTGTGTGCTGTATATAATTATTTTGTATATAGAAATACACACACATGCATGTATATGTTTAAGAAAATGTGTTATTCCTATATAAAATATTTATATTTATAGAATATAGATTATGTATTTATATATATATACAGAATTTAAGCGCAAATAATTCTTAAATATATACATGCATGCATAGGTATTTATATATACAAAATAATTATATACAGCACACTCAAATATATTATGTAAAACAGACTTTTATTTTGGATGCGATTAATCGCAATTAACTTTTGCACAGCCCTAATATATATATATATATATATATATATATATATATATATATATATATATAAAACGTGCATGACAGTCAATCCGACTCGGAATAAACAAAATCTTGGAG
The DNA here is from genome assembly GCF_988280905.1 of Pimephales promelas. Classification (NCBI taxonomy): domain Eukaryota; kingdom Metazoa; phylum Chordata; class Actinopteri; order Cypriniformes; family Leuciscidae; genus Pimephales; species Pimephales promelas. Next base: position 21,057,574 of record NC_142770.1, on the reverse strand, counting down.
TTTATGTTACTCCAGTAACTTGCTTTAACCAGGTGGTGTTTATAGCAGAGGAGGCGGAGCTTTATATTCTAGAGAGCATTTGATTGGACAGAAGATGCGATGATGTCATTTTTTGTCATGTGAACACACCAGCTAATTTAGAACATTAAAGGTACAATATGCAAGATTGTTTCGCCACCAGGGGTCGCTGACCTCTTACAATAAAAACGGCGTATGTTAATGACGTATATTCCGCATTAAGCGGAATTATGGATCTTGTCGTCAAGCTGATGGATCTTTTATGGATGAGTGAATACACTGATGTTTTTAACATGACTGTAGTATGAAGCAGGGCACGATTGCTAGACGTATACCAGCGCCACAGGCAACGCGAATCCCGCGGATAAAAAAGAATAAGGACATTTAATTCTACCGAACTACATGATGAATTACTCACACAGGCCAGTTTATTAGAGGAATTAAACTTGAGGTAACGTTAACGCAGCGCTGCTTCACTTACTCTAACAGTCTCACTATCACACTAAACGGCATTTGTGTGTGTTGAATGTTGTTAGTTAGGCTGTTTGTTGGCTGTATGAGACTAAGCTAGATCAACATTAGAGAGTAACATACAGATCATTTTCTAACTTTTCATCATGTTGAACTATATAACATTGATTAGTTTTATATACATTGCTCACCCATTTGCTCAAGTAACATGCAACACTCGCGTCTCTAAGTCGAAGTTAGTTGCGGATGTGGAGCTCTCGGCATCTCGAAAGATTTGATCTTCGTTTTAGTCTTCTTTTTGTCTCAAAGTCTGCTTGCTATGGTCCATAATATTTTAACAAAACCCTGCTAGGGACGCATAACGGGCATAACCGACCCAGTTGTCCACGTCTGTCGCCATGGTTACTATTGCAGTACGAGGTCAAACCTGGTGGAAACTGGGGGTAACGCGGATACAAATAGTTGGAAACATTTGGGATATTGTAAGTAATCAACTAAACAAAATATATAACATTGGCCTAGTGGTTTTTGGATATTTTACTGCAAAAATCCTGCATATTGTACCTTTAAGGCTAACATACTAAGAGCTAAAAAAGAATAATTTTGATTTCAGGGGGCCTTTAAACCTTTATTCATCTAAATGGTCCTGCGGTTTGATGAATGATTTTTTTTTTTTTTAAAGTACTAATGTTCCATGTAGGCTCTCATTATTAATTCAAGCTCATAAAAGCTGCATGCACAATAATTATAAAATAATTAGCAAATTGCAGTTTAAATAGAGTATATATAGTGTGTCAAGTGAAGAATTCCACCTCAATTACCGATTGTCATAGTTTCACTCAGTTGGGACTTTGTTTACCTGTTTGCACTATTTCCCGCCACTACATTTAGCGTCAGTTAAATGTAATGTAAATGTAAATGTGTTGTGTTGTGTTTGAAGTTACCAGTGTATGTTATGAAATGCTGTTTTGAACTTTAACCTTCTTTGTGTGCTTACTACCACACAGCTTACTACCACACACACATATGAGTCCACTGAATGAATGAACCATGATAAGACTCTCCAGGGGGTTATAAACTCAAAATGTAGCTTGTACTGTAGATATATAGACAGAAACAGCTGCACAGAATTCACAAAGAGGACATAAACCTGAGATATGTGAATATATTGACACATAGACTAAGTGAATCCCCGTTGTACAGAACTTGATCAGATGGATGGGGAACTGGGTTTATGAATTAAAGGCGCTTATCCCATTTTTCTATGAGTCTTAGAGAGGCATTTAGAAACTTTCTTCGAGTTCTCTTGGACTTGGAAAAAGCAGAAAGTTTGAGCTGACAGCTTTTTAAAGATGTTTTTCTATTGTGCAACGTGCTAAGCACTTCATCAAGCCTGGCTTAAACAAACTCCAGACGGAGAGGTTGCGCGGGATTAGACATGCTCTTTGGCCGAGGAGCGCCTGCACAGACCGACAGGCCATAAGCTTTATTGAGATTTTAATGGTGTGAATGCTGACAAAGACGAATGATGGCACATGCACGATTTACTCCATCTGTGTGTTTCATTTAGATTTAGAATCCATTCTTAATGAAAAACGTGCAGTATTTTGTTAACTTGAACAGCAAATGCAAATGTTGATGAATGCTCATGCTATCGAAAACTCCCACTCACACAACATAGCCTACAGTAGATATTATTAAACAGATTTCCTGTTACACATTAAGAAGAGGTATCCATGTTTATCAGTATATCACTCATTCAAAATCAAATCTATGTTTTTTTTTAGTATCTTGAGGCCACGAGTTACTATCTTGAGGCCACAAGTTAGTATCTTGAGGCCACGAGTTAGTATCTCGAGGCCACGAGTTAGTATCTTGAGGCCACGAGTTAGTATCTTGAGGCCACGAGTTACTATCTTGAGGCCACGAGTTACTATCTTGAGGCCACGAGTTACTATCTTGAGGCCACGAGTTACTATCTTGAGCACACGAGTTACTATCTTGAGGCCACGAGTTACTATCTTGAGGCCACGAGTTACTATCTTGAGGCCACGAGTTACTATCTTGAGGCCACGAGTTACTATCTTGAGGCCACAAGTTACTATCTTGAGGCCACGAGTTACTATCTTGAGGCCACGAGATAGTATCTTGAGGCCACGAGTTAGTATCTTGAGGCCACGAGTTAGTATCTTGAGGCCACGAGTTAGTATCTTGAGGCCACGAGTTAGTATCTTGAGGCCACGAGTTAGTATCTTGAGGCCACGAGTTACTATCTTGAGGCCACGAGTTAGTATCTTGAGGCCACGAGTTAGTATCTTGAGGCCACAAGTTAGTATCTTGAGGCCACGAGTTAGTATCTTGAGGCCACGAGTTAGTATCTTGAGGCCACGAGTTACTATCTTGAGGCCACAAGTTACTATCTTGAGGCCACGAGTTAGTATCTTGAGGCCACGAGTTACTATCTTGAGGCCACGAGTTACTATCTTGAGGCCACGAGTTAGTATCTTGAGGCCACGAGTTAGTATCTTGAGGCCACGAGTTACTATCTTGAGGCCACGAGTTACTATCTTGAGGCCACAAGTTACTATCTTGAGGCCACGAGTTAGTATCTTGAGGCCACGAGGCCACAATGCTGAATAAAGTCGTAGTTTTTGTTATTTTTGGACCAAAATGCTTCAAAACATTCGGATGAGGTGCTGATTTATTCATTAAGTTAAAACTTTCATATTATTTGCTCTGAGTTTTTTGTTGCTGCTTTACGGTTGAAATTGAAACCGATTCCATTCACTTCCATTGAAAGATGTTTTGATTTTTTTTTTACGAAGTTATTTCCTCTCTTGCCCTCCTTAGAGAAAAGCATGTATTTCAAATCTAATATTTGCCTCATTTAATGCAGCATTAAAAGATTTGGCACACAGAAACGGTCTACGTCCCATTGATTCCTTCAGTACAGCAGAGAATTACATTTGCGGATCAATACATCTATTAAGCATAATGCAGCATAAGATCAATGCAACTGATGTATCCACGCAGAGTGTTAAGAAACCTAAGTGCCTATTTGAACAAATCCAGACATAATACGTTTTTGCTAATCCTATCTTTCAAATCACTGAATAAACTTTTAGCATGGCAGCGTTTCTTCAAAATCCTCTCTATGCCGTTCTGTTCTGCACTGCAAAATCCATATTTCCATTTTCCAATTTTTCAGTTCCCGCACCAGTAGGCAGATGTTGGGCTGTCTCAGGGATGGAAGGGTGAGCCGGCTCCAGATTACAACTCGCTCTTTTACTCGTTTAAGGTTCGTTGCTGGCTGACCTGTAGCTCTTTGAGACGCAGTGAAAAGAGCTGCCAAACTTATCTATATCTGAGTCCAAAAATAGAGCTTTCCTCTGGCGCTCTGTCTGTTAGCCGTGTGCGTTCACCTCACAACACACATCAGCACTCGTACAACACCGCAAGTGCTTTCAGACCCCCATTCTGTGTCAGATCGACTTCGAAGAACCAGCAAACTCCCCACACTAGGCATGGAGCTGTAGGCGACACCGAGGAAAACTATACATATATATATTTCGTCGTAATTCTCAGACTACTTCTCTGGAAAAATATGGGGGGAAAAACGTGACTAAAAAATAATTACTACCTTACATTTTTGAGTACAATCAACTTGGATGTTTGAGTCCTTTCAACTTAAATTACATTAAAATGACTATAGAATCTTGAATCTGTTGTAACTTATCAAAAAAGTTGAAATTGTTTGGTTAAAGTGACTTAAAAACATATGTTGTCACAACTTATTGATCATATCTTCAGAAAAAAAAATGTTTATTCTGTTGCGTCCTGAATGTTTCACGACACTTTCAATGTGAAACGACCATTGAGTGACGCTAAAAGCGCGTTCGGTTTTATCTAAAACAGATTAACGTTAATCTGGCAATGTTTTATTACACTGGTTGTCATACGTGTTGTGATAGTTCATAGTTCAGTTTTAAAGACCTTCGATTTTAAAGGCCGATTTTAATTTTCGATTTTAATCATCTTGGATGTTTAAGTCATTTCAGTGCAGTCTCATCCCAAGACGTCATATAACTGACGTCTTGGGACGTCTTTTGACCATGCGGCCCCCTTAAACGTCGGTAGATGACGATCCCGGGCCGTCATACAACTGACGCTTTACCTTTAACGTCAGTTAGGGGACGGGGTAGGTTTAGGGGTAGGTTTAGGTCTGGGGTAGCGTTAGGATCCGATAACGTCATCTACCGATGTTTAAGGGGGCCCTAAAAAGGCGGATATTGACGTATGGTCAAAAGACGTCCCAAGACGTCAGTTATATGACTTCTTGGGATGAGACTGTATTAGTCATTTCAACTTAAATTGCATTAAACTGACTTAAATGGGATGAATCTTAAAAACAGTTGAAAACTGCTTCATATATTTTGATATATATATATATATATATATATTAGGGGTGCACCGAAATTTCGGCCGCCGAAAATGTTCGGCCGAAAATGGCATTATCGGTTTCGGGCCGAAAAAAAAACCCCAGCCGAAAACGTAAACCGAAAATTAATGTCACCCACCCGCCCCTCCCATCCGTGCGCAAGCGCTTAGGTTTCACTCACGTGCGCAAGCGCTAGTTTCACTCACGGTTGAGCTGTTATCACGCGTCTGCATATCAAAGATGTCAGCGGTATGGAAGTATTTTAAAGTTTCAGATGAGGACACCAAAGTTGCAATTTGTAACATTTGTTCAGCAAAAGTCTCAAGAGGGGGTGCGGTGCCAAAGAACTTTTCGACAACAGGTTTGATACACCACCTGAAATCACGACATCCAATCGAACATGAGGAGTACCGCAAAACAACATCAGTTAAAAGTAACGTTACCTCAACTACATCACAAACACCCTCGGTGGCCACACTCTTTGAAAAGGCTAAGAAATTTGCAGATGACAGTGCCAAAGCACGCGGCATTACTGAGAAAGTAATGGAATTCATTGCCTTGGATGACCAGCCGTTTTCTGTCGTGGAGGACACAGGATTTCGTAGGCTCATACAACATATTGAGCCGCGTTATACACTGCCAAGCAGACGCTATTTTGCTGAAACATGTCTACCTGCAATGTATGACCGAGTCGCAAAGCACGTTCACGAGCTTATGTCCACAGACACACAAACTCTAAGTTTTACCACAGACATTTGGAGCTCAGACGTTAGCCCAACTAGCATGCTTAGCTTAACAGCGCAGTGGATTGACCACGATTTTAAATTGCAAAACATTTTGCTTCACTCAAAGGAGTTTGTTGGGTCACACACTGCAGCAGCGATATCTGATGCTTTGTCTACAATGCTTGACACTTGGCACATTGAGAAGTCTAATGTGCACGCGATTGTCCGAGATAATGCACGGAATATGATAAAGGCTATGGAGGACAGTGGACTGAACAGCATACCATGCATGGCACACACGCTTCAGTTGGCTGTGAATGAAGGAGTGCTGAGTCAGCGCAGCATTTTAGATATAACAGCAATCGGTAGAAAAATCGTGGGACACTTTAAACATTCTCCTCTTGCTTATTCCCGACTGCAAGATTTGCAAATACAGTTTGGGATGTCACCCAAACGACTCCAGCAAGATGTAGCTACTCGCTGGAACAGTACGTACTACATGTTGCAAAGTCTACTTGAACAGAAGCTGGTCATAGCTGCCTATATGACAGATTACGAACTGCCCGCTACTTTGAGTGCACACCAGTGGATACTAATGGAAAACATAGTGTCTCTTCTCGCCCCTTTCGAACAGATGACCAAGGAAATAAGCTCGGCTAAAGCCTCGGTTGCAGAGGTTATTCCTTTGATAGCAGCACTGAAACGTCTGCTTGGAAAAGAGGTGGAAACAGATCACGGCGTAAAAACAGCTAAAAAGACTCTATTGGAGGCTGTTAACAAGCGCTTTCAAGAAACTGAGTCCAACCCTCTCTGCTGTATTGCAACTATACTAGACCCGCGCTTTAAAGAACATTACTTTGACGAAGAAAAAAAGCAGCGAGTGCGTGAAATGACACTAAAAGTGCTGACGGAGATCGAATCATCTGGTGAAGGAAGAGACTCGACGGGGAGCGCAGCGCAAACGGTGCCTGAGAAACGCTTACGTACAAGTGAGGAGGCATACACTCCCTCACTCTCTGAGATGTTTGACGAAATTTTACAGGAAAGCACGCCGATTCGTAGCGGTGTCGGAACAAGCGCAGCCGCACAACAAATAGAGACGTATCTAGCTGAACTACCCATTGCCAGAAGCGACAATCCCCTTGACTACTGGCGCGCGAACAAAGACCGGTTTCCATTGCTTGCGCGGACTGCACGCAGGTATTTATCTGCCCCAAGCACCAGCACAGACAGTGAGAGACTATTCAGTGCAGCATCACATGTTCTTAATGAGAAGAGGAACCGTCTATCCTGTCAAAAAGCTGAGCAACTTTTGTTTTTAAAGAGAAACCTGCCACTTTTGCTTAAATAAACAGCAGTCCTATTTTCTGTGTGTGGATAGCAGTTACATTAAAATTTGCGTAGCACTGCACAACTGTGTTTCCTAAGGCTACATGGGCCAAAATGTTGTTTACAGTTTGAGTTTGGATTAAGTTCTATTGCTGTTTTTGCACTGTTGTTTTGCACAGCAATTTAAAATGTAAGGAAACCATTGTTTACATGCAGCAGCAGAATAGAGGCCCACTGCCATTCTGTGATTTTGTGTGCAGTTATTCAGATAATTGTGGATCTTTTTTGCACAACTGTTAAAACTATTTTATTTGGTGGAACATAAAACTTGAAGAATAATATTATTTGGTATTATTATTTATGTTTATTTATTGTTAAAGATATTTTAGGTTTTGTTATGTAGGCCTAACTGTTAATAAAAGTTTGATTATTCTATTGGTTTGTGATTTTTCTGATCCATTAAATTCAAACAATTTAAATGTATATTTATATTAAATAGTATATGTTTTTTCGGCTTCAGTTTTGGTTTTTGGCCAAGTGCATCCTAAATTTTCGGTTTCGGCCCAGAAATTTAATTTCGGTGCACCACTAATATATATATATATATATATATATATATATATATATATATATATATTAGTGTACGTATTGTAAATAAATGTGAGGATATGCATCAATAATATGCAAGTATTCTCTCCTACTGAGATGCATTTGAAATTTTAACAGTTTATATGAATTAAAGCATTGAGAGTGAATGTGTGTAGCTCACTTGAACATTCAGAAACCATAATTCAAGGGAGGAAAATATAAATCACTGTTAGCAAATTCAGTTGTCGGCAGCTCTGACGAAACAATGAGAGCCACAGAAATGGAGGGATGCAGGCATGGAAATGACAAGGCTAATTTCACCCACAACTGATTGTCAAATGAGGAAGGCATCTTCACAATAATAAAAGAAAAAATTAGTGCAATTCCCAGGCACTTGAGAGGCAAAGTGAAGTGTTCAAGCATGAGACAGTTTCACGCTAAAGGCCTTTCCAGTCCAGCAAAGACGCGCTGTGAGCCAGGAGAACGAGAGAGAAACTGCTTTAATAATCTGCTGACAACACACAGGGAAAAGTGTTAGTGTAATTGTCTGTGTAGTGCAGTCTAAATAAAAGGCAGTTTAAATAGCTCACTGTGGAGATGAGTGGGGAAAGATGTGCCATTCCCTTAAAGTCACCATGAAATCAAATACTGCAATAGGGAAAATTGCAGTATTTATTATAAATGATTTATACATGTATGTTATTATCATTTTAAGGTCATGTTCCTCATTCCCTCTTGCAGCTCTTCTCTGATGACGAGGGCGGGGCAACCTGTCAATCACATCAGATCCACCAATAGCAAACCACTCCCATCCAATCACCCAATCATCCGCCCTACATTTGTTTTTGTTCCAGAAGTCGTTTCACTCGGATATACATCACAATACTGAAGAAAAGACTATCACAACTAAAGTAATATTTCAGGTGTAATGCAGGTTATAGGCTCAATCGACAGCATTTGTGGCGTAATGTTGATTACCAAGAAGCATAATAATAATTTAGACTTATCTGGGTAACAATGAGACACTTATAATGGAAGTGAATGGTGCCAATTTGTACATGTAAAAATATTCACTTTTTCAATAGCAGCAATAGGCACAAAAATTAAACAATATGGAAGTTAATGTGATTTTAGCCTGAAAAATATGTTATTGAGCTTTATAACTTTATGTCAATGAAACAGCCGTATAAATGATGAAAACAGCTTTACACAATTTGACAGACAAATTATAATCTTCACATTTTTCTTTTAAATCGTTCAAAAAATCATGTCAAAATGTTTTTTTTTCTTACGATAATTGTGGCAAATTGATAATTTGCCACAAATGCTGTTAAATGAGTTTAACATGTTGTAAATATGCATTTTGCCAATAAAAAGAGCTGTGGGGTAAGATGTGCCAACGTCTCAGGTAACTAATTATCAGTGGTGCATTTGTTCGCATTTATTTCATCTCTTGAACGTTAACATTTTGTTATACATTTTGGGCTTGTAGCATTAATATGGCACAAATTACCCCACAGTTCTCAAATTTGTTTATAAAAAGTTTTTCTATATACCCCAAACCTCACTTAAACCATCAAACTACATTAGTCTGACCAGCTCTGTGCTATCAAACCACCTTAGGCTAGTTTAATCAGTTTTGTCAGCAGGGTATGACTCTGTAACATCAGTTTCATTTGCAATTCTCAAGTCAACAGCAATCTGTTATCATATGCCCCAATACATGAACTCTGAAATTTGTATTCAAAATAACTTTCCTATTCCTTCGCCTACTCCAGCCTGCCAAGAGATGCCCTCCAGAGGCAGAGATGAATTTAGTTAATGCAAAATTAGCATTCGGCTACAAGGATGCAACTCATTAGCTGCCTACATATTTGATTTGGGTTGACTCACTGTTAAAAATGTGAGGGAAAACCTTAAGCTGTTCATTCGCCCCTGCATGTACCCTCCCACGACACGTCGGACCTACCAATGAGACAGTAATGAACGTGCTGCCCCGCGCAGATAATTAGCCAGCTACCTATGGAGTCGCTAATGATGATGGGAGTAGAGAGATTAAAAGATTGAGAAAAGGCTGAGAAACCAGCGGTGACGCTAAACTCAACAAAAACATCTTTGAAGTCCACCCCTTCTAGTTGCAATTGTATAGACCCTGGTAAAAACAATCATCTTGCAAAATCACCCTGTTAGCTCAAAACATGAGTCATATTCGCTATTTCTTCACAGCTGCCTTTAAGGTTTCTTCAAATAAAATGCATATTGGGAAATGCAGGTCAGTACTTCAGGCCAGTGAGTGAGGGCATAGAGTACCTGACAGCTGTTCAGTTCATTTAAATGAATACACAGACTAGACTTGAGAGTCTTCTGGAAGAGTGTTACTGCTGTGCTACAACTTTCGTGACAGGATGTGTGTTTCAAAAACTAACTGTGCATTACTGATTTGATGATGTACAAGGTAACCCAGTTCCTATACATCAAATTGGAGCGGCATGGTGTATTAACAAAAATAATTACAAAATTAGCTATGCTGAGATCTACCATAAAATAGCTAGTTACATGACAATCTACTTAGAAAAAGTAGTGGATTTCAATAAAGCTACTATAAAAAAAATCAATGAGATAATTAGTAAATAACTTAAAAAAAAAAGCAAACTAAATTTTAAAATGGTGTAAATTTGAAAATAGAAAACTTTTGGCAACACTATTGCGGTTTCTGGAGATGGGATAATTTGAACTGGATCAGTGAGCAAATGCTTAGAAACTAGCCCAGGGTGCATTTCTAAAAAGCAACACTATACTGCGTAACATGAGAATTAACCTCATTGGTTCTTGCTGAAGCTCAAACGTGATGCGTAACGTGAGAATGAACCTCATTGGTTCTTCCTGAAGCTCAAACGTGATGCGTAACGTGAGAATGAACCTCATTGGTTCTTCCTGAAGCTCAAACGTGATGCGTAACGTGAGAATGAACCTCATTGGTTCTTGCTGAAACTCAAACGTGATGCGTAACATGAGAATGAACCTCATTGGTTCTTGCTGAAGCTCAAACGTAATGCGTAACGTGAGAATGAACCTCATTGGTTCTTCCTGAAGCTCAAACGTGATGCGTAACGTGAGAATGAACCTCATTGGTTCTTGCTGAAGCTCAAACGTGATGCGTAACATGAAAATTGAATCTCATTGACTCTTGCTGAAGCTCAAACGTGATGCGTAACATGAGAATGAACCTCATTGGTTCTTCCTGAAGCTCAAACGTGATGCGTAACGTGAGAATGAACCTCATTGGTTCTTGCTGAAGCTCAAACGTGACGCGTAACACGAGAATGAACCTCATTGGTTCTTCCTGAAGCTCAAACGTGATGCGTAACGTGAGAGTGAACCTCATTGGTTCTTGCTGAAGCTCAAACGTGATGCGTAACATGAGAATGAACCTCATTGGTTCTTGCAGAATCTCAAACGTGATGCGTAACATGAGAATGAACCTCATTGGTTCTTCCTGAAGCTCAAACGTGATGCGAAAGGTGAGAATGAACCTCATTGGTTCATGCAGAATCTCAAACATGATGCGTAACATGAGAATGAACCTCATTGGTTCTCAAACGGCAAGCGAACATGCTTGAGCTTCCATTTACTATGACTGATGTGTTGGTGAATGTTTATTTGTGAATAAAAGCCTGAATTTCAATCTTTTCATCATAAACCGTTAATCCACCATTTGTATGGTGTCATTAATGTCAGTTTTATGTTGTTGAACCAACATGGTTCAATCGGCAGATATGTGACAATATTATTGCGGTTTCAGGGGAACTGTTGTGACTAGCTAGGTAATTTCTCCAATGATCATACTATGTTAGTTAAATAGCAGGTTAAGTTGTTGTAAGATAAATACAAGACCATCCTACCACCTTGAACATCTTAGCACTGTGTTCTTCAGAAAATGTACAAATCGAAGTATTAAGCATGCAGTGCAAAATGTTCCTGGTCCTAAAGCAAAACCAGTTGAGAATGACTGGATTGAAAAGTTTCTGATCTTACCTCGCTAAGCTGGACATATACAGTTGCTGAGACTCCTCCACGGGCTTCCAGACCTCTGTAGGACACAAGGGGATTAGGCCTAAGTGCACCTCCACCTCTGGACCACGACTGCTGGGGTCTGTTGATCCCCTGATTAACATGTCACTCAGCCCCCAGTGTTCAAACCAGACTTTATGGCTCCTAAAGAGAAAAGGCCTTTTATGAATGGCTTAAAACCTTTGAGAGAGGTGCCCCCATGTTTTCGTACCTTCAGGTTGCTAGCAGGAACTTCTAATTTAAAATGGAATGCACCATTACAGTACATGGGGCACACGGGTGGAGGTGCATTCAAGGGTTTAATTTACCGTGCGAATATGTCTACTTTTTTGACTTGAACTTTGTGAAATCATCTCAATTGGTTATTTGTTAAATTACTGCATGATCTAATATCCATGAGCTAAGCCTTCATCATTTTGTGACATCACAACCATGTCTTATTAATTCAACTGGCCCACTGATGTTGGGAATGTGAGTTGGTCAGGTCAAAGGCTGTTGAATAATCAAAGCCAAAATTTGTGCGAATTCTTACGAGCAAATACAAGATGGCTAGTTCGTACAAACTCACTCGAACAAATTCGTACGATTTGTCTGAACCCCAGTGATGGGTAGGGTTAGGTTTAGGGGCAGGGTCATGGGTAGGTAATTCATACAAATTAAAATATGTCAAATACGTACAATTCATAAAATATCTACCATTTAGCAAAAAAAAAAAAAATCGTACAAGTGAGATCATATGAATTAGCCACCTCGTAAAATACAAACGAATTGTCGTGAGATCGGGTTGGAATAAAATTATACAATTAAAATATGTCACATATGTACAATTCGTAAAATATCTACGATTTAGCAACAAAAAAATCGTACGAGTGAGGTCATCTGAAGTATCCACCTCGTAAAATATGAACGAATTGTCGTGAGATCGGGTTGGAATAACATGATACAAATAAATATGTCAAATACGTACAAATTCGTAAAATATCTACGATTTAGCAAAAAAAAAAAAAAATCGCACTAATGAGGTCATATGAATTAGCCACCTCGTAAAATACGTACGAATTGTCGTGAGATCAGGTTAGAATAACATGATACAATTAAAATATGTCGAATAGGCACAATTCGTAAAATATCTACGATTTAGCAAAAAAAAAAAATCGTACGAGGGAGGTCATATGTATTAGTCACTTCATAAAATACATACGAATTGTCGTGACATCAGGTTGGAAAAACGTGATACAATTATAATATGTCAAATACGTGCGCAATTAGTAAAATATCTACGATTTAGCAAAAAAAGACGTACGAGTGAGATCATATGAATTAGCCACCTCGTAAAATACGTACGAATTGTTGTGAGATCGGGTTAGAATAACATGATACAATGGACATGTATGGTAATATTGGTAACGCTTCCTTTAACAGTACAGTACTTACGTGTACTTACCAAGAAAGTACTGGCCAATATAAGGCAAGTACTGTACATGGGTTAGGGTTAGGCTTAGGAGTAGGTTCAGAGTTAGTACCTAGTTATTACCCAGTAATTGTAATTACTATAATAAGTACATAGCTGGACTGCATTCGTTACTATGGTATATATCAAAGTATTATGGTAGTGTCATCTGAAATGTTTGAATTAGTATAACATCTTTGTGAAGAATGTTGTGATTTGTCAGTACTGTCACTGTACTGCACTCATTCAGTATATTATTCTAATTTTACATGTGTATACTCACATATGTGAAGAGAATGTGTTAAGTTAAACGTAATATGCTTTTGTTTTCTTAACAGAAGCTAAAAACAAATGTCGAACATAAACGCTGAGGCAACATATCTCAGCGGAATACATTATATATTTGTAGTGTCTGCACAATGCTATCATTCATCTTATGTTGTGTCATTTCTCTTCTGCTATGTTTGAAACAAACACTGATCTATTATTTATACAGTTCAATTGGAGTATTTTTCCTTCTTGTGTGGTACACAAATCTGCTGCTTTGTAATATGAATAAATAAATCATGAACTTATACAGTAAAAAAGAGTTTCTATCCTACTGAAGAACATGTCTTTTACAAGCTGGCACATTCATTTCTTCAAAGACTAAAACTGCTAGTTAACAGAGACTCATGCAAACATATCCAGGTCACATTTCACCATGAAATCAAAAGGGACAAATAGACAGACAGGAATTATACTTTGTTTGAAAAAAAAAAAAATAAAAAAAATAAAGCCTATTTTTAGAACCATATAAGCTCTCAGAAAAAAAGGTACAAAAGCTGTCACTGGATCTGTACCTTTTCAAAAGGTACACTTTTGTCCCTTTTATGTGCTAATATGTACATTGTAGGTGCTAATATGTCCATTTCATGAGATAATATGTCCATTTTAGGTGTTAATATGTACATTTTAGGTGGTAATATGTCAATTTTAGGTGTTATTATGTACATTTTAGGTGATTATATGTACATTTTAGGTGCTAATATGTCCATTTCATGAGCAAATATGTCAGAAAAAAAGGTACAAAAGCTGTCACTGGGGCTGTACCTTTTCAAAAGGTACACTTTTGTCCCTTTTATGTGCTAATATGTACATTTTAGGTGCCAATATGTCCATTTGATGAGCTAATGTCCATTTTAGGTGTTAATATGTACATTTTAGGTGGTAATATGTCAATTTTAGGTGCATAATGTACATTTTAGGTGATTATATGTACATTTTAGGTGCTAATATGTCCATTTCATGAGCAAATATACACTTTTGTACCTAAAGGGTGCATATTGGTACCATAATTGTACAAATATGTACCGTGAAGGTACCAATATGCAGTGTACCTTTTGAAAAGGTACCGCCCCAGTGACAGCTTTCGTACATATATGTACATTTCAGGTGCTAATATGTACCACTAAGGTACCAATATGTAGCCTTTGGATACAAAAGTGTACCTTTTGAAAAGGTACAGCCCCAGTGACAGCTTTTTTACCTTTTTTTCTGAGAGTGTAGCTTTAAATGATAATGATTTTTCTCCCTTTAAAATCTGATTACCATTTAAAATACAAAGATAAATGCATATATAATAGGCCTATACTGTTCTTTAATTAACATATTAATATAATAATGCCTTTATTATTATTTAAAACAGTTTTAAAGTCCCACAAACACTACACTGCTGTATTAATTATTCAAGATTTATTATTATTATTATATCTTTTTTAATATTTGAATCATATTTAGGGATCAATTACATATTATTTAGCTGCACAACCATAATAAAAATATTTATTGAGAGGCAAATCATCATATTAAAATTATTTCTGAAGGATGACTAAAGACTGGAGTAATGATGCTGAAAATTCAGTATTTTATTTTGTAAAATATTTTATAATATTTGTTTTTTACTGTAATTTTTATAAAATTTTCTAATTTTAACTTGGTCAAAAATGTCACAATGCAAAAAAAAAAAAAAAAAAAAAAAAAAAAAAGGCCTAAAAACTCCAAACAAAATGTTAATTTCTTTTGGGGTTTGGAGGGATTTGACTCCCAGATCAGTTTTACACATAAAAAACACCCGGTATTGTCCATATTCAACCCTCCATGCCCAACACAGCAATGTTTAATCTTAGTTTTTGCCCTGTGAAAGGCCCAGTGGAAAAGAACCCGAGCTCCTTCTGTTTGTGCCGAGCATCTGCGCTGCGCTCATGAACATGAACAAACAAGGTATAATGCCATTTTGTATTGATCTGTTGTTGACTTACTGTGAAGCAGTTATCATCCAATAATCCACTCCCCATGTTCTCCTAATGAAATCAATGGCCGTCTCTGGCGCTGTTGAAATGGTGGCCTTGGAATTCAGTGCTATTAAAAAAAAAAAAAGAAATTGCTGATGGATTTTTTTTTCCCCCTCAATTTTGATCAAATTGACACGGACACATAAAAGTTGCTGATTCATTTTTCAGACTTAATGAATGAAGTACTGCACCAAAGCTCTTTATAATTACACTGCAGCGTTTCGAAAAGTTTGTGAATAATATAAATATTGGACCTCGTTGAAATAGTAAGTGAAGACTTTTTCCATCAGAGAGCGATTTCTCTGTATTATTTGTGTGTACCCTATCACAAAAACACAAACAATGTGTGGAAAGTACCTGCTGAATTCATCACAGAAAACATTTAAATGTGAAGACAAAACAGAATTGACTCACTCACTCTAAAAAATGCTGGGTTGTTTTAACCCAATTTTGGGTAAAATATGGACAAACCCAGCCATTGGGTTATATTTTTAAATTACATTTTTAACCCAATGTGCTGGGTTTGTCCATATTTTACCCAAAATTGGGTTAAAACAACCCAGCATTTTTTAGAGTGCTCCTTTACTCCTATATATATTCTTTATAGCATTATTTACAGGCTCACTCTTAAACTCAAGCCTTCGCTACCATGTTCAAAGGAACAGGGCTCACAATGCGCTCACATCTCAGTCTGTGTCGCTTTGATTGTCTAGCCTGTAATTCAATTCATATATTCTACAAATGACTGCCTATCAAATATATTATGGATGAATGCTGGATAAAAACCTTCAGAAACTTTGAATTTGTGGCAAATGTTTACATCTAGCAATTTAATTGGGTTGGTTTTCATTTAAAAAAAAATCAATAAGACCATATTGTACATTATATTGCACATCCTTGCAAAATATCAATATTTTTTTTCATAACTAACTCGAAGCATAAAACCTAACGCCCTATGTTATTCCAAAATTGGTTATATAAAAATAACCAATTGGTTATACATTTTATATATATTTAGAATAACTAAATAATTTAATTTTGTGTGCCAGTAAATCATCAGTTTTGTTATTATTAATTAAAAGTAAAATATTACAAATAATTTTCTTTAATTGAAATAAAGCTGTAATCAAATCATTGTAGCCTAAATGTTGCCATGGCAACTAACTGAAAATAGGTAAATATTTTTTTTTAAAGTAAAATCAACTTGGATGTTTAAATTAGTTTAAAATGACTTAAGAAAATGAGTTGAATCAATGATTTGGAAATCGCTTAACTTATTTTGATGAGTTAAAGCAATGTACAAAACACGTCATAATTTTATTGATCAACATTTGTAAAAGTGTAAAATTACGTAATTAATAAAAATGACAAAACCAAATAAAAATTACTACAACTTAAACAAAAAGTATGATACAAATATGTAATAGTACACAATTAATACTAATCAAATCGTAAATAATACAAAAAAAAGTAGATAAAGAACATTAAACTTGATTTCAACCCTGTTACATTCAGGGTTGAGTGTAATGAAGGTCACATTAAAATAAAAATAAAAATCTAATAAACATCAAATAACAATGGCACATTATTTACAATCTATATAAATTCTTCCCATAACAGAGTTGAATTACCGAGCATAAACGTAAAATCATAAAATATTTAATGTCTAAAAGACACATTTATGTCAACATGTCAGAAAGAACATATATATATATATATATATATATATACACACACACTGTAAATATATATATATATATATATATATATATATATATATATATATATACACACACTGTAAAAAATATTTTCCTGATTTGTAATCACATTATTTTTTCTTTTGTTTAATCAATTTAATTTATGTAGTTCAAATAACATAATATTTCAAGTTCCTTTATTGTATTAACTCAATTTTTCCATTTCAATGAACCTAAAATTTTAAGGCAGCCAGGTTACTTATTTTTTTAAGTTAAACCAACAATACTTTTTTACCATGTATATAAAGCCTAGTTTACGTAAATAGGCATATTTGCGCTGAAATAAAAAAAGTGGAGAATGAAGCTATGCCATTTAAGCACAGCGCTGAGTTAAGAAGAACTGTGGCTGTTACGCTAAAGTGCAAACAGTACTAAATAGTGAATTTGCATCTATATAGACGAACAAACCTAACAAAGTCTAAATGTTTAATACCGCAAAATCCATCGACAATGCATTTGGCGAACATGCTTTTTTTTGAGAGCTTGTTTTGCAGCGAATGGAAAAGTAGGCTAACGCGCTCGGCCGAGAAACACCGTTACTATTTTCAAATTCCAGCACGCGTAAAAGCTCTCCATTCACCTTGGGCGAGTGGTGTGTGTGTGCATTGGAGGTAAATCACTAATCTCTGTTGATACAGGCTGAGAGGACACGAGGGGAATGTTCTTGAGAACAGAGAAGATAAAACTCACCAACAACATAGAGTGGATACAGAGATTTGACCAACACACACAGAGAGAGAGGGGACGGGGCCAAACAAGTAAACAACTGTGCAAAGAAAGAAAGAAAGACAATAACACACACACAGAGAGAGAGAGAGAGAGAGAGGCTGTTTATTTCCATACGGCTGGGATGGGACCAAACCGAGGCAGGCCAATCACAACGCTCCGCCCAAATTAAATTTAGTATGAAATCAACAACCGCATTGTTGGACCAGCTGTCAAGGTGACTTTGGCGAGGCTGTTAGTGAACCATTGTGGACACAAGTACTTTCCGTGGAAAAACACTCCCCTCCCGAACGCTCGCTGGCCTCAGACCAAAACACACACCGGCCAATTAAGCTTAAATTGAAAATGTGGAAGTCATACGATAAGTCTTCGCTTAAGTGAATTTCACTAAGCGTGATTGATACAGAGACAGTATGACTCTCAGATTCCAGTGTAAACACATCATGATATATCGCCGAGGCGTACACGCGCGTTGGGTTTCAGGCGGGGTCGAAGTGGAACACAAAATAGCTTCACGTGCAAGTTGACGAGAAAGAAGATTTCACTGACAGCCTGATGACAAGCAACTTATTTTCAGATAAGGAAAGTCCCCCGCCCCCTCCTCCCCGTCCCGCCGGGTAACTCTGATCCCGACATGTAGACCCATGAAAGCGAGCTGGAGTCTTACGAAGGGGCCCTTTTAATACGAGGGGCCAGAAGATCACAGATGTTTTTCAGATGCAGTTCAACGTACAAAGTGTTTTATAACAAAGAGTGGATATTTACAATATCAGTAAGTATGCGGTTCTTTGAAAGTCTGGTTGAAGACGGATGCAACGGTGGAGTATTGCGAGACCAGATATGACCGAGAAAAGAACGTTTCCGTGGTAGATCAGGATTTGTTCTACAAAACTCGACATCATTCGCTTTCACCCTTAGATCATTTGAAACTCATTGGCGATAAATACATTTTAAAAACATATATGATCAATATATGTGACAAGATATGTGTTTTATGGAAGCTTGTTTCCACCACAGAATAAAACATTTTAAAAGAGAATTGTGACTTTTTATCTCTCAAATGGAAGTTTACATCTCGCAAATCTCACTTTTTTTTTTCAGAATTGCGTGATATAAAGTCAGAATTGCAAGAAAAAAGTCAGAACTTTATAACATGCAATTGCGACTTTATAACACGCAATTGCGACATCTTTTCTCAGAGTTGCGTGATATAAACTTGCAATTGCGAGTTATAAAGTCAGATTTGCATGATATAAAGTCGCAACTATGTTTTAAAGTCAAAATTGAGTTATAAATTGCAATTCTGACTTTTTTTCTCAGAATTATGTTTATATCGCAATTCTGACTTTATAACTCGCAATTGGGTGTTATAAAGTCAGAATTGCAAAAAAAGGAAAAAGACGTAATTGAATTTATAACACAATTGAGACTTTATTTCACGCAATTCTGACTTTATATCTCGCAATTGTGACAACTTTTCTCGGAATTGCGTGATTTAAACTTGCAATTGTGAGTTATTAAAGTCAGATTTGTATGATTAAAGTCGAAATTGTGTTATAAAGTCAGAATTGTGAATTATAAATTGCAATTCAGACTTTTCTTCTCAGAATTGCACACAATTGCATGTTATAAAGTAAGAATTGCGATATATAAATATAATTCTGAGAAAAAAAGATTTGTGAGTTTATAACACAATTGCTACTTTATGTCATGCCATTCTGAGATAAAGTCACAATTACCTTTTTTTATTATTCTGGGTATTGGAAACAAGCTTCCATTGTTTTTGCATTACTTTGACTCATCAAAATAAGTAGGGGTCGACCGGGGCAACCCGTCAAAATAAAAGTTTGGTTTTTCACAAAGCCCTAAAAATGTAATTTTGGTTAAACTGTAAATAAATTGAATAAGTTTGATGATTTTAATTAATTAGAAATGCATTTCGATGACTAAAATTGTATATAAACATTAAAATAGAGTCTTTAAGTTTTACAAAATGTTTACAGAATGCTTCTGGGTGCTTAATAATAATAGTTCTCAGATTAAAAGATAAGTTTAAAATCATTTAAAGAAAGTATTTGTTATGTTTAAAATTAATTTACAGTTTTACACCAGACATAAGCTATACTATACATATATCGGTTCAAAATATCGGTTATTGGTCCATTTGATCTGTAATAATCGGTATCGGCATTGGCCCTGAAAATCACATATCGGTTGACCCCTAAAAATAAGTTAAACAATTTTACATTTTTTCTATAAGTTATACAAGATTCAACTTATGCAACTAATATACACTGTAGTTGTCAGTCACTGTGAATGTAAAAATATGTTTTTTTTTATCTAATAATATTGCAATTTCTATATCTCCCAGTAGGAACTGCTGAAGTGAACCAATGTATTTTAACATTTTAAACCTATGGCAGACAACAAGATTTTCAGTGAATAATGATTTAAATGTTGAGAATGAAAAAGCAGAGTAAATTCTGCTATATTTATTTTTATATATCCAACAGACAATATCACATGGGTTTGAAACCATATCTTCTGACAAAATTAAAATGTTTGGGTTGAGTATTCTTCTAACTTAATGAGAGTATAATGAAAGTACAGATATGGTTTTGCTTCTCGCGACTTATGGAGAGAAAACCGGCGGTATGTAATTTGTACAAAGTCAACCGTAATAAGTCTGTTCCCAATTAAAAGAAATCCCAGCATCATACATCTCACTCAGAAACAAATATGTTTCCCTCCCTCCTATTATTGGGAGCATGCTGCGAAATTGCCATCTTTTCAGATTCTTCAGGAGCTTTTG
Source organism: Pimephales promelas (assembly GCF_988280905.1). Lineage (NCBI taxonomy): Eukaryota > Metazoa > Chordata > Actinopteri > Cypriniformes > Leuciscidae > Pimephales > Pimephales promelas. The sequence goes on along the minus strand of NC_142770.1, from coordinate 21,036,856 downwards.
GAAAAGAATGAAGGCGAGAAATGAGCAACAGAAATCAGTTGCGAAGAGGCAGAGGAAAGGGAAGGCAGAAAGTCTATAAAAGTGCATGTGTGAAAAATGAAAAGTAAACAGCGAGAGAACAACTGCATCGCTGATGAGTTCTCCTCAGACAAACGCTCTTCACGTACACAGAGAAGAGAGACGGGGAAAGTAGGATAGTGGGAGGCGCCACAAGGAATCAATTTTTATTTCTCTTTTTTTTTCCACCAACAAAAAGCAATTACGACACAGCACCGGCAAATTGGGCGACAGCCAGATATCTCGCACTCACCAGAGAGAAACAGGGGGAGATGAAGAACTAGACCCTTGGTACGATGGACAAGGAGAACCACATGTAGGAAAGAACAATAGAGCGAGAGGAATGCAGAGACAGACAATCCAAACACACACCCAGACATCCAGCAACACTGCAAAACGATGTTGTATAACGTGATCTTTTTTATCAGGGAAGATGAATAGAAGCCATTTAATATGTCTTAATAAGTTTGTGAAAATCAGAGCCTTTGGCTTCATTGGAAAATCAATGTTGGGGTAATCTGGAACTAATTTAAAGAAACATAAACTAAACTACATGCGAGCTTGTTTTTAATTAAGTAGTTAGCAACAAAACAAGCTATTAACGTGCACATGTTCATATTCTAAGCAATATTTATCGAGCACTAAACAATGAGAATCTCATTTACAGCATCAACGTACAAAAAATAAATGTAATAGCTGTGGGGATTCGTTCAGCACACTCATGAAAATGAGTAAAACTACAGTATTTTTATATTTTATTTTAGTGAATTACAGGGTACTTAAAATTTAAAATGAAAGAATCTTAATTGCATAATTTCGTATGATTACGCCCCATATACGGTTGCGTTACTTTCTTAAATGTTTATTCGCAATCGTATGTTTTTGAACAAATTCATATGAAATTGCTGCTTTGTAACAATTAGTTCAAAGCATAATTAATTTATATTCGTACAATCTTGATCCTTAAATTTTCGTACGATGTGCGTATGCGCCACTGACGGTTAGGTTTAGTGGTGGATCTTCATGTTTATTGCCGTACATTACTTTCTGAATCACACGTTTTTCTACAAATTCATATGAAATCTCTATCACGCAAAAAAAAGTTAGATTTTGTCATGAGATCGGGTTATAGATTATTAGGAACACCATACTAATACTGTGTTTGACCCCCTTTAGCTTTAGAACTGCCTTAATTCTACGTGGCATTGATTCAACAAGGTGCTGAAAGCATTCTTTAGAAATGTTGGCCCATATTGATAGGATAGCATCTTGCAGTTGATGGAGATTTGTGGGATGTGAAGCTCCCGTTCCACCACATCCCAAAGATGCTCTATTGGGTTGAGATCTGGTGACTGTGGGGGACATTTTAGTACAGTCAACTCATTGTCATGTTCAAGAAACCAATTTGAAAAGATTCGAGCTTTGTGACATGGTGCATTATCCTGCTGGAAGTAGCCATCAGAGGATGGGTACATGGTGGCCATAAAGGGATGGACATGGTCAGAAACAATGCTCAGGTAGGCCGTGGCATTTAAACGATGCCCAATTGGCACTAAGGGGCCTAAATTGTGCCAAGAAAACATCCCCCACACCATTACACCACCACCACCAGCCTGCACAGTGGTAACAAGGCATGATGGATCCATGTTCTCATTCTGTTTACGCCAAATTCTGACTCTACCATCTGAATGTCTCAACAGAAATCCAGACTCATCAGACCAGGCAACATTTCTGGTCTGATTTGACTTCCCAATTTTATATAAAAAAAAAAATCTGTAGTCTTTTTCTCTACCTCGTGTCATCTCAAACTTATATGGAACACAAAAGACACATCTCTGCCTTTTCTTTCACCTTTGTATATTAAGTAAACGTTATATTTAGTTCTCTTGTCCCTCTTCTTCCCCAGCACCACCTGCCTATATATAGATATATTTTTACTATTATATATAGAGGTTATATATTTATTCTCAATATAATACAATGAACGTGAGTGTGATCTAAAGTTGTTTGAACCCCATCATTATACAAAATGCCTTCTTTTGAGTTCTGCATAATGAAGAAGGTCATACAGGTTTGGACCAACATGATTGGGTTATATAGCTGCTGTTTACAATAAAGCTTTAAAGAGAGCATGATTGAACGCTTTGTTTGGCATTGAGAGTGTCTTTATGGATCCACCCACACCACCCCCCTCACCACCGGCAGCCACCATCTTAACCCAGTAATCCACATCTACTTCATTTACATTTACAAACACGAGCCCAGAAACAATCTGAAGATGTCAAACGTGTCCTTTTGAAACCACTTTCGTCAGCGCATAAATCAACAAAACAAACAAAGGGCTGTGCAGCCAGCTAAAACTGAAGAGAAGGATTTCAGACAGAGCCTGGGCGATTTCACAAAGTGTGAATGCGGCATAAACTCCCTCTCACATGCATGTGCACTGGAGGAACGGAGAGAAATTACTGTCAGGCCATCATCACAGTGTGTATTAGATAAAAATAGCTCTCATTTAACCAGGCTAGATGGTTGATAAAGCAGTTTTACTGGTTTTATAATGAGCTCTTCATCATTGAACACAGCTCAGTGGAGATAATTACACATTGCATGGTTGGATTATTATGTTTTTTTTCATTTTCTTTTTTTCTTTTTTTACAGTCATTGCATGATCAGGCAATAAATGTTTTGTCAGGTAAGCTAAAATGTTCCTGGTTAGGTACTATTTAAATTATTCTCAGTCTTTTAAATATTTTGTTCAATAAGTTTCACTTATTTAAATACATTTAAATTGGTATATACTGTTCAATGGTTTGTATCTATACATATGCTTTTACACTACTACTGCTATCATCATTATTATTAGGTATTAGGTTTTCAAAAGGTTTTCACCTTTTGTAATTGCTAGGAGAAAAAAAAATCCCCTAAACGCATCGTGCAGCCCAAACCGTAAGGCCTAGAGACTTGAAACTCAGCCAGATGGTAGGGCCTCAAATTGGGGAGAACCTATCAGAGTATGTGCCCAATTGACCCATAGGTGGCAATACAGCAACCAAAAGTACTAAATTGCTCATAACTCCTAGTTTGACTTAGCCTCAAGATTTTTACCCCACTGTGATCCGTGGCTCAAGACAGACAAGATGTATATCTCCGATTTGTATTTAAAAAAAAAAAAATGTTATGTCGCATTTTGTCCAAAACCTACTTTTATGAACTGGTCCCTGTTTTTTTTTTTTCACCCGATCAGAACCAAACCAGTCTAGGCCTATTCTCTGGACTCTCTAGATCAATAATTATCAAAAAAAAAAAAAAAAAAAGTTGAACTTTGCCGTTTGGTTCACTATAACAGGGTAATTTTGAAAAGGGGCGTGGCAAAATACAGTCAAAAGCCTATAAATCATAAATAAAAACTCAGAACTTCACAAATTTATGAACATATGTGACATATCATCATGAACAAGTATGCAAAGTTTTCTGGAGATCGGACAATAGGTGGCGCTATCACTGTTAAAAATCTTAAAAACCATGTATTCCCTATGGTAAATTGCCAGTATTGGGTGTAAATTGTTTTACTAAATAAAATCTATGTCTTTTGGAGCTTTGGTGCTTAAAGGCTTTAAATGCTTGAACCCCGCTAAATGTTGCTTGCAGCTTTAATTATTAATATTATTGGATTGGATTGGAAATCCGAGTTCATATATGAACTCATATTTCCAATCCAATGATAAATATTGTATATTGTACACTATTTATACAAGCATTATATATACATACATATATACAAGTTTACAAGCATCATTAGCCAAATTCCCAGGTATTTTGCAGTGTAAAAAAGTGAAATGTAAAAACAAAAAACAAAACAGACGTGTTAAAAAAATAATAGGCTAGTCATTAATTTATATAGTTATAATCTGCACAACAAACTTATAAAAAATATTCAGGTTCACTTGGCCTTGCTCATTTTGCTGTTTGGTGTTCGAAGAAAGAAGGTATTTAGTGTACATTTATTCTGAAATGAAATAAAGTCGTTGACTCGACTGGTTTTGTGTGTTTTGGGTGCCTTGTGTGTTTTGGCTGAAACACTTGTCGAGTTGTTCGACGTCGAGTCGTTATCCTTCTACACAGTGGCAAAGTAATTCATTACTGTGTGGCTGATTTGCATCAAATTCAGCTGTGTTGACTCTTAGCTTTCACCAGGTTTGTAATGAATTGAGCCATTGTTAGCATTGCACTGTTGAATTCGGTTGTTTCATTAATGCAGGACAGCGTATAATTTAAGTTCGGTCTGAAAAAGAATGATGCCTATGCCTGATGTGTCCCTCATGTACAATGTTTCATTTTAATTTACAAAAACAATCAATAAAACTCACCCTTATCTCCCGCCTAACAAGTTTATTGACAGTCTTGAGTGTTCAAGCAAGACCGACGTCCCGATGTGCGATAAACGTAATGCTATTAGTATTACTATGACTTTAGCTGACACCGATGGTTGTCCAGACGTCATGCCTCAGTAGTGTGCATCTAACCTCAGGCAGTATGGGGTTAAGGGTACAATAGACCCTTAGAAAGGGTCTTTTCTCCAGATGGCCACGCTCAGTGCGGAAGACAAAAGACACACAGCTAAAGCTCTTTTAATGTTTTCTTAAGGCTGACCTGACCTCCTGGCTTCAAAATATCAGACGTGTCTTTGTCGCATGTGATTGAAGGCCCATAACTCATATATCATAGATAGTCTGTCACAACCACTTTTAAGCTAAGAGTGGAGAACCTTTCTTTGAGGTTTTCCAGTCATAGACGAGGAACATTCTGAATCCGTGTACCCCAGGGCACAAGAGCAGGGAGGAGAACAAAAATATGGGAATGTAATGTTAGGGCTCCTCTTATAGGCCAAAAGATTTACAACCACATTCAGAGGACGGCCGAAGAGCTCTTTTTAGAAACGACAGGACGTTTTAAGCCACACAACACAGCTTAACACAGCAAAGAAATAAGCTTCATTCTAAATAAGTTGTCTTATTACGGGAAGCATCACTTTTAAAATTGATCATATTTTGTGTTATTGATTTCAAAAGACCCCTAAGTACCAAACTCTGCAGTTTAGTGAGTTGTACAGTTACTTTTGTGATACATCAGACTTACATTTTTTGCATGACGGAGGAAAATGAGAGAAAATATTGTCTAATTTGTATTTTTAGTTTTACTTTATTTTAAGGTTACATTGTACTTACTCAAATAAGTATTGAGTAATATTAATTAAAATGTACTTACTATAGAGTTCCGGTTAGGGTTAGTTTACTGTTAAAAAAAAAATATATATATATATATATATATTATTTTTTTTTTCATGATTTGCAATCACAACATTTTTTTCTTTTGTCAAATCAACTTAGATAATTTATGTAGTTCAGAAAACATAATAGTTTGAGTTTCTGGTGATTAAATTAATCTTCCTCATTGTATTAACTCAATTTTTCCATTTCAATGAACTTAAAATTTGAAGGCAACCTAGTATATGTTTTCATGTGTAACTACAATACCTTAAAAAAGAGTTACTTTGTAAAAGTTGGTGTACACCCAAACAAATCAATACATATAATTTACATATTTTTTATTATTTTTCAAATGTAAAGTACTTATGTTTTCAGTCACACTTTAGATTAGGTCCAATTCTCACTATGAACTACGACTTTTGCCTCAATAAACTCATAATTGCTGCTTATTTATAGTTATTAAGGTAGTTATTAATTTTAGGTATCAGGTGGATTAAGGGATACAGAATATGTTCATGCAGAATTAATATGTGCTTTATAAGTACTAATAAACAGTCGATATCCTACTAATATTCATCCTAATAAGCAACTAGTTAAGAGTGAGAATTGGACCCTAAACTAAAATTTTACTACGTTTTCTTAAGAGATCAACAAGAATCAACAAGAACATGTTTAAAAAAAAAAAAAACCCATCCAGCTACCAGAAATATGTTCTAAAACCTGATATCACTGTTCTAGTATGTTCTATTAACATTACTGGAAGAATATTTACTCATAATTGAGAGAAACTTGCCAGAACGTAAGCCAAAGTTCTGAGTAACAAACCCTCCAGAACACAATAGTAACCCAAGAGAGATGCTGTATATACCATTTAGAACACTGTAAGGACTGGGAACATACACTCAAATACAACCCAAATTTTGGTCAAATATGGACAAACCCGCAAATGTTGGATTAAACATGTAATTAAAAAATGTACAGTTAAAAGTGAAAGTTGAAATTGGGTTACAATTTTAAATTACATTTGGGTTTGTCCATATTTGACCCAAATTTGGGTTAAAACAACCCAGCATTGTTTAGAGTGTACTTAAAAACACTTTACAACGCTCTAGTAACTGCCCACAAACATCATCCAGGCAACTTCTGCACAGGCTAGTCCAACTCACATTTCCTTTATATGTTTCCATATCAATAGGTCCAGATCTGTTGAAATCCCCACACCCTTTCCTTCTTCCGTAATTCACCGCTTATGACCCTGGGAAATGGATTCTGTGCTGTCTCAAACAAACACAAACCATCTACCTGATCTACTAATGGACCAAAGGGAGCTGACCTTTGAACCTGAGGAAGGTCAACCAACAAGACCACAGTGTCTTTTTGTCCGGCACCAACCGAATGCTCTTTCAAAACTTGTCTAGTGTCTGCCATGAAAAGGAGAATTTGGGGAAGTCTCCTAGAACACGCTCAACACAGAACATTTTGAGAGCATTCTAGGTTAAAGACAATGGATATTGTGATTCCAGGCTCTCCAAATCCAATGCAGGAATGTTAGCTTCACAGTCATCAAGAAATCCTAGGCGGACCTCTCTACATTACATTCGATTTGATATAATCTAGGAATATATAGGCAACAGCACAGTTTGTACTGAGCAGTGTGCTAGTCATCCATTCTGAACATATCCGGGAGCTGAGATGGGAAAGGCAGTATTTTATAGGGGGAAGCTGCATTTACTGCTTTAAATGCTTTAGGAGTGCAGTGCAGAATGCCGAATATAAATCAGGAAGTTGATCTGGCTGCTGTGCTGTGCGTCTTCAATGCCTTATCTGAGCTGGATCCACCGCGCGCTGGAGAGTCCGCAATGATATAAATAATGCCTATTGATTTCAGCAAAGCCGGGACACTGGAGGCACTCAAACATAGTGTGTGATTATAAACTGTTCACCTCTTGCTTGAAACAAGCAGTATTTGCAATAACCATTTCTCTAAACGTGCATGTTTGGAATTAGGAAGCAGAAAATCAGAACTAGTTTTACATTAACACTGATAAAAGCCTGAATATTTTGATATTAAAGAGATAGTTCACCCAAAAATGAAAATTCTGTCAGTATTTACTCACCCTCGTGTTGTTCCAACCCCGTAAGACCTTTGTTCATCTTCAGAACACGAATTAAGATATTTTTGATGAAATCTGAGAGCTGGATCACTCCTCCATACTAGTCGGTAAACTGTTAAAAAAATGCTGGCAACTTTGGTTGCCAGTGTCACAGTCCTCCGTCTTCACCAGTCTGTCTTGTCATCAGCACTACACTTCCCAGGATCCTTTTGTCTACTCTCCTGAAATCACTCCCTCATCAGCCATCTGTTCCTCGTTTTGATCATCTGTTTCACCTGTTTCCACTCCATTATGTTTGATTCATCTGTGTATTTAGTTCCCTCAGTTTCATTCTGTCTTTGTCGGTCGTAGTCAAATGTGAGCTGTGTTGCACCCGTGTTCCTGTCTTCCTGTCTGGTTATTATATTAAAAGCTATCTTTATTGTGACTTTGGACTCCTCCGGTTCCTCAGCCTGCACAAAAAAATACATTAAAACTGTAATCACCTTTACAGTAGTAAACCGTATTTAATTTTCTGATATCTGTTGATATACCAACCTTTTGTACCATAGTAATGCACTGACAACCATTAGTCATCACAGTAGTGATAAGAGTTACATGAGCAAATAAAGCTCATTAGAAGGTTGATTCTTATATAAAGAAGCTGCACAGTGTCATTCACACAAACACTAAACACCATCATGGTAATACACGTCAAATAAAAAAAAAACAATAAACATTAATTGAACAACATTAAATGTAACATAAAACCCCAATGTACATAAGTGATTAGAAAAAAAACAAGAAAATTATGAGTAAACATAGTTATTTCAAAAAAAACACATCAAATGTGAAGTGTGACGCAGGGAATTGTGGGAATGTCAATTTATGTTTTTTCACTGTAAATTATACAAGGAGTTGTTCTTTTTCACTTTCGAAAACTGTAAATTTAACGGTATTTTACAGTAAAAATATATATCACAGTTATTTACCGTATACAGTACGGAAACTTTCTGTCAACCAATTCGGTTGTTAAGTCTGACGTCACGCGTGACGTTTAGCCTCTTCCGGGTCCAAGCGCTCCGCTCGTCCATATCTTAACGTTACAACCCATAACGTTAGAGTAAGCCCTTTTCTTAAAGGACTGGCTTCGCTTCAGCGCCAGTGGGTGTTAGGGATAAAGGAAAGAATTGTAACTTACCTTATCAACTGCAGCCATTTTCTCTTTTCTTTCTCGTCACAGGGAAAGCGGTAGAATGACAGTTGAATGTCACTTGTTTTTTTTTAACTCCGATCTATTTAAACAACATGGGACACAGCACTGCGGCATGTTAAAACTCGGGCAAAAGCGGTAAGCAGATAGAGAGGACCCAGCATTTGGACCCGGAAACAGTATTATCAGAGTGTGATTACGTCACGACTTAACAACCGAATTAACAGTTTTGCACTGTGGCATTTTTACAGTCTTTTACCGTTAAAATTACGATTATTTTTTACAGTGTAGGCTTCTTAAGGGATTGGAACTTGCCGCCCTTGAAAAGTTTTTAAAGACATCGTTAAAATAGTCCGAATGACTACAGTGGCTCAATCTTAACTTTATCAAGCGACGAGAATACTTTTTGTGCGCAAAAACAAACATAAATAACGACTTTATTTCAACTATTCATTTCCTTCTCTTTGGGTCTTTAGTCACTTAAACTTCACACGTAGGCTCACTATTGGCTGACGATGGTCATGTGTGTGATGCGTGTGACGTACAACAACAGATCATACGCGAATGAATAGTTAATTTTTTTTTTTCTCACAAAAAGTGTTTTCGTCGTTTGATAAAGTTAAGAATGAGCCACTGTAGTCACTTGGACTATTTTAACAATGTCTTTAATAACTTTTTGAGGGCGGAAAGTTTCAATCCCTCAAGAAGCCTATGGAGGAGTGGTCCAGCTCTCAGATTTCATCAAAAATATCTTAATTCGTGTTCTGAAGATGGATGAAGGTCTTATGGGTTTGGAACAACATGAGGGTGAGTAAATACTGACAGAATTTTCATTTTTGGGTGAACTATCCCTTTAAAACGATAATAGTTACAGTGCTCTTTATAAGAATTATTTAAATTTTCTTGAGCGAAAATAGCAGTAGTGCAAAAAGTAGTGCAGCTGATAACCATTGATTGGTGGCTGTAGAAAACATGGGGTGGGGCCCAGTGTGACGTAGCGGTTCCACTCGGTCCATTCGTTATCATATTTCTTGGGGAGGGGGAGTGGTCATTCATGATTATCGCACCGGTTGCCTAGCCTTAAGGACGGCCCTGGTTTTGGCTTAGCATATTGAGCTCTGGTGCTGAAATGGTGATGTTTGTTCTAATTCGGCTTGCAACATTAACCCCTCTTCTCCACATCTTCTTTGTCCTCTTTCTACCATCTATTTAAAAAAGAAGCAAAGAAAAAATTATAAATAGGCCTCGTTCCTCCCTGCAGTTTGTGAGTGCTGTGCCAAGACTCTTACATGCAAAAGAACAGAGACAGCCCATGCAGGAAAAGAGAGTTCCTCAAATTAATAGCATCCACTCTCCCTGGTGTGGCGTTAAGTGCTGATCATATATACCTGATAAGAGAGGCAGAGAGCGTTTGCAGCCAAGCCCATTCCTCCCTCTAACAGACAGAAAACTCTGAGCCAAAGCATCCTAATGTAACCCACAGGGCTGTTTTTGCTTTGTACTGTTTGATAGCAGTGGTATCAACAATATCTCATTTTGCACTTTTGCCCATCTTCATCAAATTTACCGTAATCCCATTATCTCTTTGCTCTTTGGATCTTAATTAATTTTGTAATTTCATTGCCTCTGTCACACACTGGGGATTTTGGAGGAAATATGGAGTATACCCTTGCGGTAATACTCACTGTCATTGCAGTTTAAATGGCCACTGAAATGGTGTCAAGCATGCTCATGAGGTCCTGATACAAGAATGTACACAGTCCAAAGGCATCATCTAGCATCTTGTTGGTGTGGTGATGCAGCAAAGGCAGAAGTAAAGTTAAAAAAATATTAGCTTTGTTAGGTCGTTTACTATATGTTGCTTGCTTTTTGTCAGCATAGTGGTGTAGTCATGGAATCTACCAGTAGTGGCTAAATTCCCAAAACTAACAAGCCAATCCTTGACCCCTTAGTCCGGGAGCAACTCTAAGCATTAACTTCCCCAAAGATCAGAGGAACATGATTGACCTCTAAGAATGTTGTTCAGATCCTATACCCAGTCCTTAGCATTATTCTAACCCTAAACTTAACCTTGAAACCTGACTTGTTGATATGAACTTTGTTCCAAGATCAACTAGGATGATATGTTTTGGTAAAATAACAGTATCGAAATTAATGCATTTAAGGATAGTATTAGGTTTGAGGTTGGCTGCAACTTGCCCCACCACCCCTGTCTGGACGTTTATAGGCCTGAGTTTAAATATGCCTACTTCTCTCTACTTCATAGCTGACAAAAAGTATTCACAGTATTCATAAAACAGTTGGCAAAAAATACCCTGATGGCCAACTATTTCCATCTAGATTCATGAGTGTACTTCCAATAGACTCTTATACTATGAGGCCATCTAATGCTGTAGGTCACATGATAATGGCAACATGCTGGATGTAGTATGTCTGGTTTGCTTTCATACCACACAAATGCATACTTTATAGAACATTTTTAAAGTAAAAAAGTTCTTTATCAAATATACTCTGGCAATCTGCAATTTCAGACACAGCAACGTAATCCTGAAGACCTCAATTAGGTTGTTCAGGTATGTTTAATTAAAGTTGGAGCTAAACTCTCTATGAAGGTAAGCCTCCAGATAATATATTGAAGTATTATATTGGTCTTAGGATTCAATGAAAATGAAATGTTCTACACTCAAAAAATGCTGGGTTGTCTCAACCCAACTTTGGGTCAAAAATGGACAAACCCATCCAATGGGTTACATTTTTTAATTACATTTTTAACCCAACGTTTGGGTTTGTCCAGATTTGACCCAAAGTTGGGTTTAAAACAACCCAGCATTTTTAGAGTGTAAGTGAAACATTTCAAAAGTTAAAAACTTGAATGTCTTAGTATTGGATACAGTATTCCAATATGTTTCAAAATGGCTCCTCTCAAGAGAGCTAGTTACACCTCCACTGTTTCTGTTACAGTCATCAGGAATGATTTTAAAGACAGTGGGACGTCATTGAAACAGATGGGTGAATTAGACACCGGCGAGTGATAACTGCGTGAGGCCAATCCTCACCCAGAGCCACAATTTACTAAAGACCTGCCCTCGGCTTTCCTGTTCTTCTGCCGTGTGGAGTAACCCTAACCCATTCCAGATGCTCCCAGACAGAGCAACTCAGGGAGTGAGTTGAGGAGAGGATGAGCTCATTTTTCACTCTTGTTGGTGATAAATAAAGAACATATGCTGACCATTCGTTTGATTTTCTCCCCTCGTACACATGTCCATAAATCAGTTTGAAGCACGAGTCCGATAGTTCTCATCTGCATGCGAACGGAACAGGATTGAAGTAGCTGATCTCTGCTTAGGGGAAATTTCAGCACTTGCACTGAAGGAGTGCTGCAGACCCTCTACAGGGAAATGAACAATCTCTTCCCCTTGTTGCAGCCAGATCTGATGAAGCATCCAGCAACCAACAGCAAGAACAGAGACTTTATACCTCTGGCTCAAGATATACGCAGTGTGAAGCAAACATGAAAAAAAAAAGAAAAGAATCAGTAGCAGATGCTGCACTGGATATCTTGACGAATATTCAAACCTTACCATTAAAGGGCACCTATTATGCCCCTTTTTACAAGATGTAATATTGGTCTCAGGTCCCCAGAAGGTATAAGTTTCAGCACAAAATACCCCACAGTTAATTTATTATAACCATTTGAAAATGTCATTTTTGGGGCCAGTTTGAAAATGAGCTGTTTTGGTGTATACGACCTTAAATGCAAATGTGCTGCATATCCCCACCCTGCCTTTGGATGAGGGCATAACTTGCATACTTACGGCAGTCGGTCTAAGCAGAATGGCTGAGAGTGAGAGACCTGTTGTTTTGAATGTCATTCAGCCATACATGTTTGAATTGGAATATATAAATAGTCTCTGATCAGACCCAGATGACGATTGTAGATGTATTCCAGATGTATTTTTAATACAATATCTTTAAAAATATATATACAGTATATAAATGCGTGGTTACACACTATACAAACAAGGTTTAAATTATATACACAGACATCCTACGACGACGACGACGACAACTTTAGATGCATTTGTTGTTGAATTGGCTGACATCGACTGAAATGACTATTTGCTCAAAAATCATAAAATACATTTACTGTTACTGGAGGTGTTGTTGGACCGCGAACGGTAGACGACGACTATCCATACTTGAGGATTAACTTTTAAGCAAGACCTGCTTTGAATTGACCCTCGTTCACAAAACAGTCAGTTAGAAAATGATTCACTCAAACATAAAATTAAACTTATTTTCGAAGGAAAGGCGCAACTTAAACTTTCAAAATACAATACATCCAGTGTGTTTTCAGTGGCTCTGATGTCGGAAATAAGTGAAAACTACTATGTATGTCATTATTACATCCCATCCCACAACAGAGCACTTATGTTTCTAGGAGACATTACCGGCTTTCGTTGAAACAATGGAGGATGGTGTACAGATCACCGAGGGCGGGGTCTGTGCCACAACCCCACTGTCAATCAAACCCCTTGCTCAATTCTACATCACAAAGCGCTGAATCTTAGAACAGCTCGTTCTGAGACAGTGCATATGATTTATTGAGATTAAAAAAAAAAAAACACTGAGTGGATTTTTTTATTATTCTACGGTGGTTTTGCTCACACACTGCCAACTCACAATTATGTTCAAACACCATGTAAAAGTGAATTTTGCATAATAGGTTCCCTTTAAACCATTACAGTTGGAAAAGTTAAAGAATTTTGTTTAAGGCCCAATAACTCTTACCTTAAACCAGGGTTGTCCAGTCCTGGTCCTGGAGGGCCACTGTCACTGGATTCCTAGAAATTTCCAAGTATGTTGGAGCAAGTTAGAGCTAAACTTTGCAGGACATTTTCCCTCCAGTAGCAGGGCTGGATTCTCCTGTCCTAAACCTAACAATCAGTTCCTTTCACCACCATCTTTATTGCTGTAAAAGAACACATGCTAAGCATTCGTTTGATTTTCTCCTCTTGGCGTGTGAGTCACATTTCTCATGAGCATGCAGCGATGTGAGTAGAACTGGAAGCATCTAAGCCTTGCTTAGAGGAAATTTCAGCACTTGCGCTAAAATCGTGCCTCAGACCCTCTGCAGGGAAATGAACAATCCTTTCCCCTCGTTTCAGCCAGATCCCTGGAAGCATCCAACATTTCCTGTAGAGAGCAAGACCAGAGTCATTATAGCACTGGCCGGGGATGCAGACAGTCTGAAGCAAACATTCAAACAAAACAGTCAGCGTCGGTGCAGAGATTTACACAACACGCTTGATTTAGGATGTCGGATTCCCATGGCTGTGGGGCTGAGATGAAGTGGATGGCCTGGGGCAATGTCAACATTGGGTCTTTGGCCCCTCTCAACCCACTCGTGCGAGAGGGAGAGACCGTGACCAAGTCCAGGAAACAGCTGCGGAAAAGAGTGTAATCCCAGGCTCGAAGGTAAACCTGAGCCGCACCCGAGGAAGCTTTGAGATTGCATTTTGTTTAGGTCTTCAATTGCCGGATTTGGCAGGGTAGGCCTCGCTAGAATTTTCTGCTCAGTGATTTTTGCATAGCTTATTGGGTCATTTCTGCATTGAGGCTCGCTATTGAGCTGTTGTGCATCCTGCCGAGGAAAGGGCAGAGAAAACTGCGCGGAGAAGAAAGCCAAGCAGACGTAATGTAAATATTATGACAAGTTGAGTTGCGAGGCGCATTTGAAGTGGCGTTTGAAAGGATGAGAACATCAGAAAAGCATGCATCAAACCCTACAATAACTTGCTCAGAGGGCAAGTGTTACTTTTTCTAGGTACAATGGACACCCTCCAGGTATTTATCTTTCTGTGGTAGAGACGAAAAGGTAAGACGGTGTTTAATAATTGACTAGCCCTCACAGGTTCATCCTGTTCAAACATGACTATTCATAGTATGAGACAGACACGCAGAGAAAATGAAGCTTAAATGTAATTAGCACAACAAAAAGCAGCTGCCAAGTAGACAAACACGCATGTTTGTAGTGATCTAGATTCATTGCATACTTTTACTTTTAAAAGAAGTTTCGCATTCCCTCCCATGACAAGCCTATTGAGTGATTTTGATTAGGGATATTGTCCATGTCAAGAGGTGACCTAGTTATGGATGGCTTTTGTTTTATTGTAGCAACCATAGATTATATCAAAGCTAAGCTGACACCTGACAAAAAAAATAAGAAAAAAAAACATTTGAGAGGAAATGGTTGGGAGGCATTTCTGAAACAATGAAATACTATGATGAAATTTAGATGTGGATTACACATTTAAAAGGTTTGAAATTTCTCTTTTTTAAGGGTTGAGAATTTCTTTCTTTCTTTCTTTCTTTCTTTCTTTCTTTCTCTTTCTTTCTTTCTTTCTTTCTTTCTTTCTTTCTTTCTTTCTTTCTTTCTTTCTTTCTTTCTTTCTTTCTCATATATAAACCTTATTCTTATCCTGGAAGTCCCAACTTCATGATAAAAAAATCCACTAAAATTCATGATTAAATTAGTACTATACGGATTGTCTAAACGCAAATAAACGTGATAAACATAAATCATTTTGATATTTATTGTGTGAAAAGGATTTTGCAAACTTTTAGCATCATTTTCACCACGACCAACAATTTCGCCAAGTTTTTTCCCAAAAGTTTTTATACTTGTTTACCATGAAGACAATGGTGTCAGTGAAGAGCAAGCAATGATTACTTTATAATTCAATTTCAAAGAAAATGTGCGGGCTTTTTTGAAACAGTACATTAATTCAACATTTACGATTACACTTTCAATAGACCCTTTTCAGTTGGTAAACATGGTGACGTTTTTTTGTTGGGGGCGGAGCTTAGGTGGAGGCAAAGACTCTCTTTTGTTTAAGAGTCTGCAGATGCTAATGCGCAAGCTCAGGACTCCATTTTAAGCGTTTTGGTCATGGCGTTAGGCCTATATAATGGCGCAAAGCTCGAGTGTGTTCGGTATTTGTGTATTTATTGTGTATTGTAATTCTGTTTAATTAGTGCTGATTTGTTGACTTGCTATAAAAAGGTGAATATGTAGATTTTAATAAGTGAATTGAGAATTTCAGATGCATTTTTAGCTGAAATAATAAGCTGAAATAGTATATTTACATGCTTGTGACTGATTTGCCTTATAGTTGACATGCATTTATGACTAAAAAGAGAAAGATTTAAAAGAGTTGATTCTCAGGTAATGGTAAAATGCTTTATTGTATTTCTTTGTATACCCTATATAGTGTTATAGTTTTCAAATTGCCTATTATAAAGAAGTGTACTCATGTGTACGTGACAAATTGTTGAATGTATGTTTAAAAAAATGTCAATGAGGTTAATTTGAAAAAGAAATGTTTAATGTCAATTATTACAAAAATTCTACATAAAGCTTGCAGTGAAGAAACAGCGAGTGTGAGTTTTCTGTAACTTTAATCTCCCCCTTTTCAGGGGTACAACATATACACACAGCTCTTACAAGCTTGCTTCCATTAAACTCACCCCCCTAAACCTCACTCCCATCCGGGTCACGGCACCAAAAGTAACCAGTCCTAATTGATCCGGGCAGGACTCGAAACGGTGTCTCCAGTATGGGAGGCGCATTATCAAGGATGATAACGACCGCAGTCACCTGTCAATCAAGCAGTCAATCAAATAAATGATTTCGAAATGAAGACACACAACAACTGACTCTTCCAGTATAGACCGTTTCATTGATTATTATGGGTGTGATTTACTGAAGTTTTGGCGTGTCACAAGGTGCCTCTCTTGTCCTGCGTAGGTAGAGTGTTAACAAAAACAAACTGACGGAAAATTCATCACATAGCAACTATGACATGGTGGCCATCCAGAGAATGTTTTGTTTTCATTAATCTGGGAGTCACTCAATAGGAGGTCGCTGTCAGTTGGACGTTATTGCGGCATTTGTTGACAACATGTGATTACCGCTGCGCCAGCTGTGACTCAACCCTCAGAAACACAAGAGTGACAGCATCTTTGACATAAAGAGACATTCCCGAAACAGGTCGGACCAACCTCTGCTTTGTCGTGCCTTCCGGCAGGAGACCTCTCAAGCACATCTCACCTAGAACACATTCAAGCTGGCCTTCCTGTCATTTCCCTACGATGATTGATGACAGCGCGTGAGGAACAGACAAGTCGGAGAAGAAAAAGAGATTACAATCTTAGATGCCAAGATATTACAATAACAAATGAAACGGCTTTGGGATGTAAAAATAAATATGCCAAAGGCTTTTTGGTCTAGTTTCGACTTGTGTCAAGTAAAAATCTTTTAATTGTACTTTTTAATTTACAACTTTTTCATGTGCTACAAATGTTGTACTGTCCTGAAACTCTACATCAGTGCCCCAAGCATAATTCCAATGTTCTGAATGTAGAGAACACTTGAGAGAAACACAGGTCCTGTCCTTTTCAATAACAAACTCAAGTGTTAACATGAAGGGATGTCTTTATGGATGTCTGACCTTTTCACAAGTTATAGTTGAGAACTCATGTGCAGTTTATTTAACATAAACTTGAGCAAAATACAAAATAAATGTAATAACCTGACTTGACTTGAAACATAAACTCACCAGCCAGCCATGGAATACAGGAAACAAAGCTTTTATTTTAATGTCTTTTTAGTTCGTTTAACCCTTCATTTAATATTTACAGTAGTTGACTCTTTTCTCAACATAGTGAGGTTTTATTGTCTTTAGCAATTGAAATGTCTTCAGTTATAAAGGTGAAATCACTTTGCAAAAATCAAAGTGCTTCGAAATGTGTTTGAACACAACATACCAAACCATGGTTACAGAAAACTTACAGAAAATTTGATCTTTTGACTCAAAATCGTATAATTACTACGATATAGACCTTGTCATAACTAACGTAACTCATAAACGCTCTAAACTGTCATCCAAGTATATTTTTTTTTTTGTCTTTTAATTGTGAAAAGTTTGATTTAAAGCCCATAAATCGACTTCAGCATAATTTCTCTGTACAAGTCTCTTTCCAAAAGCTCAACTTTAAGACCTCCTGCCCTTTTGGTCTCTGGTTTGTTTCAAACCCCACGTTGTTTGATTCATACCGTGAGCATAAGCAAGGCGCTTCCAATGGTTTCTCTTTATTTTTCCCCTGTCACAGACTTCTTCAATCAAAAAAATCTTATGAAATGACTCTAGATGTGAATACTCAACTCCCTTTTTTCTCACACGAGGCAAATTGCCAGTTCGTTCCATTTGGAACGAAGTCGTTTTTTATGCAAGTGTGGAGACAACAAGCTGACAGAGTTGCGCACTTGAAGTCTCTCAACCAAAAATGGCTTGGAAAATATGGAAAATGCTCAAGTGGTGACCATAACTATTGCACTCAAACTCTTAAATCTGTTTTGGTTTGTACAGAGGGGTAAACTGAATCCCTGTTTGTGGTAACACTACACCACTTTTCTTTAAAAGCACTTTCATTGCTCATGTAATCATAGTGACAACAGCAATTAGTTATAATTGACTACATGAAGGGATTTATTTTGGTTCTTGCGGTTTGTTGAGGAGAGGTGGGCTATTGCTTTTCCAAGCATTCACACTTACAATTTTATTTGATAAAATGGGCAAAAAAAAAATAAATCTTCCTTTATAAAAAGTACACATAAACATACTTATTTCTAAAAAAAAAAATACGTATATATACCTGCTTAAGTAAGAATCATGTTTATATGTACATCGTATGTACATTATATGTAAACGTATGTCTATATATGTAATATAATTACTTAGAAATATAGTTAAAGTTACTGCTGAATGTATTTATGGTAAACTAAAACTTGAATGTTAATTACTTGCAATATTTTTTTAAGTGAATATAATATAATCGAATGAAAATAATGGGGTGGTTTCGTCACAAAAACATTGAAATCTGGTGGAAAATATCCAAAACTGATCTAAGGCTTGAGCTTTGATGCATCACATCTACGTTCAAAGAGGAAGTTCTGTTCTCCCGGTTCCACTAGCTCATGTGAAGGTCACTAGCTAACAATGTTACTTTTTCAATCCAAACACAAAGCCATACATCAGAGGCCAAGAGCAGAACAAATTCAATTTGATGTCATTAGCTGACCAAGATGAGAGAAGGAAATTTACCTTTAACAAGATTAATGGGCAATTACAGGGACATCCCATTAATTTCAGATAGTTCACTGATTTACAGTGGCATAGCGTATTGAGCTGGAATAGCATCAAAGGTTCTGGCAATATTGGTTTATTGTCCTAACACATGCTATCTCACTGTTAACATCATGGTACAGCCAATCACAGTGGCACAGGTACAATGACCATGTACAATCTTTGATTCTGATTCGGTCACCCATATCACTGCTCAACACTGCAGTTCCTGTGTTGTTTTTACTTGAGCTTTCATGCATATTACACATTGAAACATTGTTGCTGGTCAGGGACTATTTTTTTCTAGTGGAAGGAAGGCTTTTAGTGATTTTACTTCATGAAAGTTGCTCTAAAACATATTGTTGCTGTAGCATGAATAAGTAAAGGCTGAAGGGCACAACACGAAGCAGAGATTTGTTTCTAAACACATTATAAATGTGAACAAATAAACTTGAACACTAAGACATAATTTGTTTTTTAGTTATTAGTCTACTAGAAGTCTTCTGACTAGCTATCCTCCTAGTAAATCTCACCCATTAAGAGTCAGCACCTAGACCTGTGAAGCGGAGTTGTAATCTACTAACTTGTACTGTGCAGTCAAAGCTGCCTGGCAAGATAAATCAGATAATCTTCTAGGTTTGAGGATTGCAGCATTGTGGCGGTAGGCAGAGGTTGTGGGGTAGTGTATACCCTTGGGCTCAGGGATTGTGGATTAGTTGGATTTTCTGAGCGGATTTTCAACAGGAGCAGCAGTGAGTCATCAATTCCTTTAGCCCTCTGAAGTTCTGGGGTTGTAAAGTTGGCAGTGCTTGGCTTTGCTTAAGGCCCTACCTGACGATGCCAGAAATGAGTTGTCCAGCCCTCATCTCCGACCTCTAAAGAGAAGATAATAAGGCTTACCCTCAAATGAATTGCTGCCACAGCACAATTATTTTAATTCCAGCTAGCACAAACAAGAGCCAATTGAAAAGAGACGAGGGGCGATCGAAGCAGCTAAATGAATACTGGCCATTTAAGGAAATCCAATATGAAAAACAAATAATAACTTTAAAATCAAAGATGGTGTGCCAGACCTCTCCAGTAGGCTAATATAAAATGCTAAATACTCATTTTGGATCAGTTCAGTTAGCCTTTTTGTACATAACCCCCCCCCCCCCCCCAAACCACTTAAAATTGTCCAATCCAATGATTTTCTTTCCTTTTTTTTCCACCCACAATAATCTCATTGCATTAATAATCTAATGTAGATAGATAGACAGGCAGACAGACAGGAAGGATATTTAGATAGACTGAGATAATGTATTAAATAAATGTTATCTTTATTTTGTTAGCCCCTCCTATTCCCCAGTGCCATGTAGCTCTTATAATTAATAAAGAAAGATTGATTTTTTTTTTTTTTGCAGAAGCATTATAAAAAAAGTGGTGTGTGCCCCCATATAGGCAACTTCAAGTAGAAAAAAAGTGTTTTTAACCCATTTTATGGCCATAACGTGATATATTATGAGTGCAACAGAGGATATTATAATGATTAAGATCCATAAATTGATTAGATAACAAAAAAACAAAAAAAAAATCAATACGACAGGTGTTGGAATGAAGGGCAGAAAAAATAAGCAGCGCAGTCTCATCCCAAGACGTCATATAACTGACGTCTTGGGACGTCTTTTGACCATACGTCAACATCCGCCTTTTTAGGGTACCCTTAAACGTCGGTTAGATGACGTTATCGGATCACAACCCTACCCCAGACCTAAACCTACCCCTAAACCTACCCCGTCACCTAACCGACGTTAAAGGTAAAGCTTCAGTTGTATGACGGCCTGGGATCGTCATTTAACCGACGTTTAAGGGTACCCTAAAAAGCCGGATGTTGACGTTTGATCAAAAGACGTCCCAAGACGTCAGTTATATGACGACTTGGGATGAGACTGTGTTAAAATAAGAGGACCTGATGATCAAATTGTCAGTGTGCCGGGACAGACCTGTGAGACTCTTCCAGGTTGGGTGGAGCAGGCAGGGCAAGGCGGCGCTGGAATGGTCTCTTTGGCCATTTCTGTGAGAGGTGAAGACTCTGGGATGACAGTGGACCACTCTGGGATTGCCTCTAGGAGCCTGAGCCAAACCAGCATGACAGGTAGCATGGCCGACGCCGGCAGGGCAAAGAGCTTGGGCGGCGCTGACAGGGCAAGGAGCATGGGTTGAGCCAGCTTGACAGGCAGCAAGGGTGGCACCGGCAGGGCAAGGAGCCTGGGGATGGCCTCTAGGCTAACAGCAGGCTTTGGGATGGCCCCTGGGCCTTGTGGGAGGCAGGAAACTCCTCAATTTCCGAGAACGAAGCAGCGTTCCTCTTTGGCTACCACTGGGGGCGCTGCAGCCTCTTTGGCCACCACTGGGGGTACAACAGGGGGAGTGGTTAGCTCTGGGACCACTAGGCTTGGGACCACCGAAGCCGGTCCTCCTGGACCACCAGACATGGGACCACCAAAGTCGTGTCCTCGTGGACCATCGGACTAAGGACCAGCGAAGTTGGGTCCTCCTGGACCACCGGACTAAGGACCACCAAAGTCGGGTCCCCCTGGACCATCGGACTAAGGACCAGCGAAGTCAGGTCCTCCTGGACCACCGGACTAAGGACCAGCGAAGTGGCGTCCTCCTGGACCACCGGACATGGGACCACCAAAGTCGGGTCCTCCTGGACCATCGGACTAAGGACCAGCGAAGTCAGGTTGTCCTAGACCACCGAAATAAGGACCACCGAAGTTGGGTCCTCCTGGACTGCCGGATGAAGGGAAGTGACAGGAGTCCTTCTGGACCACCGGAAGAGGGGAAGTGACAGGAGCCCTCCTCTTCCTGCACTTGCTGCAAGGGCGAGGAGGTGTGGGAATAACCGCCTCTGGGGAAGCTGCAGCAATATTATCCATCTCTGGGGGGCTGTAGTAATCACGGGTGTCTCAGGAAAATGCCGTGGTCCCAGCCGTCACAGAAAAGACGGCTCAGCTCTGGGTAGGTGGCAGATAAGGTGGACCCATTTTTTTCTCCTGAGGACTGGGGACCTGGCAGTTTGTGTCGTAAATGGGAGGTGGGCCAAGAAGAGAAAGGCCACCCTTTCCCCATGGTGGTAGGTGGTATGCATACCACACAAACTGCCAGAAAGACAGTATCCCCAGCATCCCCATCTCCCAGGTGCTGATAGGCTCGCTCAGGCCGCTGTGGCCACTGGGCAAACTCTTTTACTGTAGACTCCCATAGCACTCCATCGTCTGACGAGGGGAGGGGCGAGGGCTGGAAGATGGAAACAAGAAGATGCCCATTCTCTGCCTCCTCTAGAGGCTGTTTCGTTCTGTCAGGTTTTGGGTAGGTGGAAGTAGCGAGGACTCAAGTGCAGGAAACAAGGGCTTTTTTTGAATAATAAAAATGAAACAAAATACAACCAAAAACTATCCCGAAGGGGATGACTTGACTTGACAACAGACAGGAGGAACATTACAGGGTTACTTACGACATACATACGACAACGAAACAGCACTGGACTGTAAACGCAGGGAGAACAAACAAGGCAGGTAACAAGGGAGGACAAGTGAGGCAAATGAATCAATAATCAGGTAACAAGATGGGAGGGGCTAGACAATCGACAGGAGAGCAAATGGCACAAAGAAACATACATGACAAGCTATGTGCTCACACCAAACATGACAAACTCAAGCAGATGGCCAGTAAAACAAATTACAAGCCATGTGAAAACACAAAACGAGACATGAACACGCAGCACACAAAACATGACAACATGAAAGCACACAGCCAGCCAAAACACAAGCTGCGTGCTACACAAGACAAATAAATTACATGAAGGCACATGAAACAAGGCACACAGACAAGACAAAACAGGAGTGTCAGAGCTCTGTCACAAAACCAAGAAATATACAAGACAGAAGTGAAAGAACCCTGACACAAAATCAGTACATTTCATTGACATAAGACCGGAAAGATTGTTTTAAGGAAATAAAGAAAATCTCCTTCGACTTCATGTTGACTTAAACCCTATGTTATTCCAGCAGAATCATCCCAGTAATAATGTTCTGTGGAAATTGCAGAAACAAATTCCACTGACCCTGGTTGCATAGCAATAAATAAAACTTCCAATCTAAATCGGATGGATAAGAAGAAAGAGCATGTTCTCCCAGTGACGGAGTGGAAATGGAGAGGTGGAGCAAGCTCACAGCTTTATTAGGAACTGCTGGAGATTGATTTCCTGTCAGGGTTGGGATGAGATTGATGGGGGTTTGGAAGATGGTGTGGGTGGGTGTCTACGCAAGTACCAGTGTCTGAGAACTCCAGAACCATGCTTTGCAGTTTCTTTGTAATGAACACATTAGTCTACAGCTCCTTATCCATATTTGATGAGGAGATCAGAGATAATTAAATGGTTCGGCCCTACCATCCCACCATCTTTTGGGTTATTTCATGCACCGCAAACTGTCCAGATCAATGTTTTTCATATAATGGCAGGCCTTCACCTTCAATAGGCACTTTAGATCTCACAGGGCCGAAAAATGGATGGCCCACATCTAAACTGTAACATGTTTAGGATCCATTTACGTCTATTTGGCTCCCAGTGGTATCGATCTGCTCTATTTAATTTCTCGTTCTAATGAAGCCGCTTTTATAGAGCTTCTGTCATTATGTATATACTTACAAGAAAAGCCTATTAACACTTGCTCAAAATGCACTATATAACCTTTAAGTCGTCGTGAAATCAAAATTGACTTTGTTTACTTTCATTAATTATTAAAATAGCTTGCAATTCATCAGTGCACAAAAACATTGGATAATTTCGGCTGATGTCACTTATGCAGGTTATCTGTTAGTGTTGGTTTTAACCAATAGCCAAATGTTGAATTATTTCTTGGCTATTTATATAGGTAATGCATCGTTTCTAAAATGGTTGCATATCCTGGTTCACTCACAATAATGTCACAATCTTCACTCTACCTTCTTTAAATTATGAGTAGCTTGCACAGCTTTTATGCGAAATGATCAAAATGAACTACCACATAGAAGGAGGTGTTATATATCCTGACATGTTTTGCTAAGTCTCCCTAAGTTTCCTGACTAAATAACAAGCAGTAGGTGTGTTTGAGTGTGTGCATGTCCACGTGTGCTCTCAATGCTAATAAAAGTCCAGGATGTGGAAGAGGTCCTGCTGTCGAGCCCAGTCCTCCACATGTTTTACAAGGGGGCTTGGAATGTGATGTGGGCCCACTGCAGCCCTTAGATGCTTTTAACAGTGGGGCCGCAGTCAGAACCACAGGCCCGCCGGCCAATAGGGAAGGGCAGCACTCGAAATGGGGAGCAGGCAGCTGTAAGTTCTTATGGGCTACGCTTGAGTAAGTGCAGAAAGATTGCCCGTGAGGTGACTGCAAAAAACAGGGTTAAGTCTTGCAGTATATATTCGTCCCCAACATCAGCACACCGTTAAACCACACCACATGCAAAACGCAAAGGAGCGGTCGCCCACAGAACAACTTCAGATCCGCATGCAGTAGATCAGGACGAAACTTCAGATTAGATCTCAGACACTTCAGAATTCATCATTAACAGAAAATGAAACTATGAGGCTCTGAAGCGAGTAATTGGATGAAACTTTAAAACACATTTCAGAGCTTTCAGGCCTGACTTCATTTTATGGTAAAGATTATCGATGGAAGAAGGAAGCCGCGCTAATTTATGCCTTTCAAAGGCAGCCCTCTTTACTGATAAAAGAGTGTATTAAAACGTAGGCTTTTTCTCTGAGCTTAAAAAAAGTACGACTTTTCCTTAAGTTTCAAGATAGTAACTCTGTGGAAAAAAAGGACTCGCATTAAACGGTGTCATGCAACCACTGGGCAATCTATTTTCATGGAAATTTATTTTCATTTTGTTGATGTCAGTGCTCTGACTTTAATACCTGCATGACTGGTGCTTCATCAAATAGCTTTTTAAAGGCATTCCAAACTCACTGACCTGAAAACAATGTGCCAGCAGAATTCAAACCACCTACAGTACTAGAGATTTAAAGAGATATTAAGATTTTCAATATAATATAAATTATAATATTTTCATCATATATAATATTTTTGTTAGATTTTTATCATAAATTATATAATCATTTCTCATAAATAATAATAAATAAAGACGCAAATAAATAAAATATAATGAGATTTAAAGAAGTTGTGAACCGAGCCCAAAACCTACTGCATTTCCTGAAGCTCCGCAGCGCCTCACTAAAACATGGTCGTAACACACCTCTCTGGAACACGCAAACCCATCATTTCACCAACAAATTGAAGTTTTATCAGAAAACTTATCAGAAAGAAATCACAGGTTACTAGAGAGATCGCAAAACGAACATGATAAAAATGAACGTTTGCTGTTTGTCGTTAACTTTAATATTAAAACCCAAGCATCGAAGTTTTACCACAGGTTTACAATAAAAAGTGCTACATTGATCATAATTAATTAACTTGTGTCAAGACTGCACATTAGTCACACAGAAATAAAGTGGTTTACTATTCGCATATAAAGAGAACTTATTCAGTCGCATCTGTTTCTGTTCATTTAAGGACATACTGTAAATTTACATCACATTTAGACAGAATAATTATTTCTACAAATATGCCACCCGAAATACTACCTGATAATTATAAGCTCTTTCCCCCCTATGTAATTATGTTTTCAGTCAGCGAAATATAGGAAGCTCTTAAAAATACAGAATTGCTTTATTTTATGACATATGCAGAGCTAAATATGCTAAATGTGATATCAGACAGTCCGGTATAAAGAGATGGGACATACTGAGAGATAAATTAAAAACGTGATTGTGATAGCCTGTATGATTTTCATCATATTTACCATGTTTATTAATGGTAATGGTTAGCAAGCATAGTCTTTTGCATCACACATACATATTTCTGCATTATACAGTGATCAGAATCCATATCGGATCACAAACAGAAGATATTTAAACATGAAAGTGAGTTTTTGAGCTGAACGATTTTAAAAGTCTTTAATATTGATGTTAGCTGGTGCACTGAAATATCTGGTGCTGACGTTTCCTGACTCAGGTAAACTCGGCCTCCTCAAGCCCGAGTTGGCCCACTTTGGAACACGGTATTCGGCTGGCCAGAAAACCCTGGCCGTTGGCCCAGAGGAAACCCAGACGTGACAAGCCCCGGACGTGACAGTGGAAACACGACTAGCACACCCTTTTTTGGCCCCACAGTGGAAACGCGGATATTAATGTCACAACCACCGGCTGGCGTGCCCATGATCTCCACCAGAGGGCACCCCTCCTGTCTCTTTTGCTATCTGACTTCATTTCCCATAACCCATTGCCTGAACCCATTATGCTTGATTATTTCCAGCTGTGTGTCGTTATCCTGTTCAGATCTGCCTATATAAGAACTGGGTTATCACTTACTATAAATTGCGAAGTCTTGTTTGTGTTACACTGCAATTCTGAGCGTGCTCTTCCTGGTTTTCCCATGTTATGGTTTTGACTCTCAGCCTTGTGGTGGGCAGATCGATGCTTCGTGGATCACTGAAACAGTTGAAGCAAATGTGTCTTATTATGTCAAGGCTTCGAAACAACCCGACACCCATCTCCACGGTGTACAGTGTAAATGCAACCAAAACCCTTTACCCTCAGTAAAGCTGCATTTGTATCTTCACCTGTGTGTCAGAGCCGTATATAACAAATACTACATTTGTATTTGGTTTAAATAAATATCTTGCCCATAGTAACAGTAATGACAAGTGGGGTGTACTATAATAACAATAATAATGTCAGGTGTAGTTAAAAACGCACAAATCCAAATAGAAATATAGCTGCAAGCAGCCATTACCGGGGCCAAGCGCAAGAAGCGGCAACATATGCCAAAATGGCTAGGAGTGGCAGACCAACTGCAGCAAGGAGCAATTAAGGGCATTTTGAGAGAACTTTTGGCAAATGGCTAAAAAAAATCACATAAACATTAACTTATAAGATGATTTAATGGGTTATCACTTTCGAACAATAGGTGGCGCAGTTACGAAATAGATGTGATGTGGTCAGAGGGAGGTGACAATGACACATGCAAAGTTTGGTGTCAAAATGTGAAGGCATTGCAGAGATAAAGCCTAAATAGTAATTTTGGCAGCATGCCTAAACTTTGATGCTGTGGTATACGAAAACGGTTTTGTCTATCATCGAGCAATTCATAACTTTTAGTCGGCACGGTCTGGAGATGATGCGATTAAATTTTCGTGAAAATCGGACAAACGGTCTAGGAGGAGTTCGAAAAAGAAGGCTTTTCAAAGAAATAAAGATGGCGGACAGGAAGTTTGGCTGATTATGCAAAACCTGATATCTATGTTTTCAGCATAACAGAAGGAATCTATTAAGATCAGTTTCATTGCAATAGGCAAATTTATTCAAAAGTTATTAGCGTTCTCAGAAATTAATTATAACTTTTGACCAACAGGTGGCGCTGTCTCAAAATCTTTTGAGTACCTTCAGGGCATGCTGCTTATGGCACACACTGAGTTTCGTAATGTTAGACCAAAGCATTTGTTTAGTATAGCATTGTATTTCACAAAACTGTATTGAAGTCAATGGGAATTTCACGTTTTGTTCTATTATAGCGCCACCAAGAGCCTCAGTCCCACAATTTTTTTCCTGTGTCTTCAGAGTGAGCCCATACATATGTGTGTCAATTTTGGTGCAAATATCTCAATTCGCTTCCGAGTTATAAACATTTATATGAAAAAACACGTAAAAAATGACTGACACATGACTTTGTTTGAATTTTACTACCCCTTACTATCAATATTTACGCATTTGGGCATTAGCGTATAGTTAACAAGCTATGATTCCGTGTTTCTGGCGGTGGTTTCGTCTCGATCGGAACAGCGGTTTTGAAGATATCGCCAAGTGTTTTTTTCGCGCTAAATCGCTACGCTACGCCATCCGTGAGACGAAACCCGACATATTTGGTATCGTTGGACTCGGCAACGATTCAGGACCTCAAAATATGACTCCCGTGAAAATAAGTGTACCACACCCAAAGTTATAAGCGTTTGAATAAAACAATTCACCACTAGGTGGCGCTGTTTCGAAACTTCTCAGGCTCCTTCAGGGCATCGTACTGATGACCCATAACGAGTTTCGTAACAATTCGTTCATGCGTTCAAAAAATACAGCATTTTAGCACATAATTCAAAATGGCCGACAGCCAAAATGGCCGATCTAGGAAAATTGGATATCGGTCGACTCGGCATGACGCCCTGAATCTAACGAGACCAAGTTTTTGATTTTTGGAGAAACCGTTCAGAAGTTACGAGCAAAAATAGCCATTTTTCATATCTCCGGACCACTAGGTGGCGCTGCGCCGAAACGCAGCACGTAGCCTCAGGTCATGCTTGTGATAACACGTACCAAGTTTGGTGTGAAAACGAGTAAGCGTTGCGGAGATACAACCTCACGTCTGTTTTCGCAAGCGCTACGTAAATTTTGTTTACGCGTTTATCGAAAACGGTTATTCGAATCATCTTGAATTCCATAACTTTTTGTCAGCACTGCCTGGAGATGATCCGGTGCGATTTTGGTGAAAATCGGACAAACCGTCTAGGACGAGTTCGCAAAAGTAGTTTTTTTGGAAAATTCAAAATGGCGGCCGTTTTTTTATGACGGAAAATGACGTCATAGGGTGCGATCGAATCGGCATGAGCTCAGGAATAAGAGGAAAAAAGAATTTTGTTGATAGGCCTTACGGTTCAAAAGTTATTAGCATAATAAAAGTGAAACTTTGGACAGTTGGTGGCGCTAGAGGGAATGAGTTAGAGACACCAAAATTGGTGTATTTAAAGTTGGGACTGTCCTCTATCAGAATGTCAAACCAAAACAACTTTCCCGCAAACCGGTCTATGGGCTGCCATAGACGCCCAGTCGGAAGAAGAATAATAATAATAATAAATATAGCTGCAAGCAGCCATTACCGGGGCCAAGCGCAAGAAGCGGCAACATATGCCAAAATGGCAAGGAGTGGCAGACCAACTGTAGCAAGGAGCAATTAAGGGCATTTTGAGAGAACTTTGGGCAAATGGCTAAAAAAATCACATAAACATTAACTTATAAGATGATTTAATGGGTTATCACTTTCGAACAATAGGTGGCGCAGTTACGAAATAGATGTGATGTGGTCAGAGGGAGGTGACAATGACACATGCAAAGTTTGGTGTCAAAATGTGAAGGCATTGCAGAGATAAAGCCTAAATAGTAATTTTGGCAGCATGCCTAAATTTTGATGCTGTGGTATACAAAAACGGTTTTGTCTATCATCGTGCAATTCATAACTTTTAGTCGGCACGGTCTGGAGATGATACTATTCAATTTTCGTGAAAATCGAACAAACGGTCTAGGAGGAGTTCGAAAAAGAAGGTTTTTCAAAGAAATAAAGATGGCGAACAGGACGTTTGTCTGATTATGGAAAACCTGATATCTATGTTTTCGGCATAACCGAAGGAATCTATTAAGATCAGTTTCATTGCAATAGGCAAATTTATTCAAAAGTTATTAGCGTTCTCAGAAATTAATTATAACTTTTGACCAACAGGTGGCGCTGTCTCAAAATCTTTTGAGTACCTTCAGGGCATGCTGCTTATGGCACACACTGAGTTTTGTAATATTACACCAATGCATTTGTTTAGTATAGCATTTTATTTCACAAAACTCTATTGAAGTCAATGGGAATTTCACGTTTTGTTCTATTATAGCGCCACCAAGAGGCTCAGTCCCACAATTTTTTTTATGTGTCCTCAGAGTGACCCCATACATATGTGTGTCAATTTTGGTGCAAATATCTCAATTCACTTCCGAGTTATAAACATTTATATGAAAAAACACATAAAAAATGACTGACACATGACTTTGTTTGAATTTTACTACCCCTTACTATCAATATTTTCGCATTTGGGCATTTGCATTTAGTTAACAAGCTATGATTCCGTGTTTCTGGCGGTGGTTTCGTCTCGATCGGAACAGTGGTTTTGAAGATATCGCCAAGTGTTTTTTTCGCGCTAAATCGCTACACTACACCAACCGTAACACGAAACCCAGCATGTTTAGTATCGTTGGACTCGGCAACGATTCAGGACCTCAAAAATATGACTCCCGTGAAAATAAGTGTACCACACCCAAAGTTATAAGCGTTTGAATAAAACAATTCACCAATAGGTGGCGCTGTTTCGAAACTTCTCAGGCTCCTTCAGGGCATCGTACTGATGACCCATACCGAGTTTCGTAACAATTCGTTCATGCGTTCAAAAAATACAGCATTTTTGCACATAATTCAAAATGGCCGACAGCCAAAATGGCCGATCTGGGAAAATTGGATATCGGTCGACTCGGCATGACGCCCTGAATCTATCGAGACCAAGTTTTTGATTTTTGGAGAAACCGTTCAGAAGTTATGAGCAAAAATAGCCATTTTTTATATCTCCGGACCACTAGGTGGCGCTGCGCCGAAACGCTGCATGTAGCCTCAGATCATGCTTGTGATGACATGTACCAAGTTTGGTCTGAATAGGATGAAGCGTTGCGGAGATACAGCCTCACGTCTGTTTTCGCAAGCGCTACGTAAAATTAGTTTGCGCGTTTATCGAAAACGGTTCTTCGAATCATCTTGAATTCCATAACTTTTTGTCAACACTGCCTGGAGATGATCCGGTGCGATTTTGGTGAAAATCGGACAAACCGTCTAGGACGAGTTCGCAAAAGTAGGTTTTTTGGAAAATTCAAAATGGCGGCCATTTTTTTATGACGGAAAATGACGTCATAGGGTGCTATCGAATCGGCATGAGCTCAGGAACAAGAGGAAAAAAGAATTTTGTTGATAGGCCTTACGGTTCAAAAGTTATTAGCATAATAAAAGTGCAACTTTGGACAGTTGGTGGCGCTAGAGGGAATGAGTTAGAGACACCAAAATTGGTGTATTTAAAGTTGGGACTGTCCTCTATCAGAATGTCAAACCAAAACAACTTTCCCGCAAACCGGTCTATGGGCTGCCATAGACGCCCAGTCGGAAGAAGAATAATAATAATAATAATAATAAGAACCGGCACAGATACAATAGGTGCCTCCGCACCTTCGGTGCTTGGCCCCTAATAATAAGAACCGGCACAGATACAATAGGTGCCTCCGCACCTTCGGTGCTTGGCCCCTAAATATAGCTGCAAGAAGCGATGATGGGCCCAACCCCCTGAACCACCGCCACAGTTTCAAGTGACTGGGTCCCACTTTATATTAAGTGGCTTTAAGTACTTTGTACTTACATTTAAGTGGGACCAGGGATTGTACATTTATAGTTTACAGTTTTGTACTTCCATAAGTATTTATTGTAAGGTAATTTTATTTAGTAACCTAATAAATAAACTAATTATCTAAATATTATATCATATTATATTATAATTATGTGATGACAAGCCATTTAAGGCATCCTGGCTTGACCTTCGCACTGATGCTCTCCACACAGCACAGCACACATTATTACTCAGAAGTGTGTTTTGCTGTATAATGTTTGATTTATAAACAGGGCTGACCCACCAGAGCGCCAGTTGACTGATGGGGCCCTTTCCGTGAGCCGACGCAGGACGCCAAAGCAGCTCAGAAGGTTTGAGTCTAGCACTGCCACGCAGGACCTCTTGATTTAGAGGAATAAAACTGTCCATTATCGCTACTTCTATTCTGGTGTTCCGTAATGCTCGTGTAATGGGATCCTAGACCATAAATGAGCGGCTGTTTAACAGAGCCTCAACCCATAATCTCTGCACACTGGAAATTATGTGCTTAAACCGGTACGTTATTAATCAAAGACAGACAAGAAGAGACTGCAAGTCCCTTTAGGGAGAACAGAGAGCACATTTGGTAGCATTTAGTGTTGCAAGTAACTGCTAGAGGTGTGCATTATGGGAAATCGCCCTTTAGCGTTTCTTTGTTAATGAATTGCAAAGTATTCCCATCACCAGATAAAACAAAACCTGGATGTTTATTCCTTCTTTGTTTCTTCAGCAGGAGAAGATGGAAGTCGGTCCATCAGTCTTGGAGAGAACAAGGAAGCTGTTAAGACTCATGCCTGACCTTTTATCCTACGCTGGGCGGATCATCTGTCTTGCATCCTGGCAGGGTGTGTGTGTGTGTGTGTGTGTCAGAACAGCTTCTAGTATCAGAACAGAGAACAATCCTACCATAAACGCTCTTTATCTCACTCGCTCACTCACTATCGCTCATAAGATCGCTCACTCACTCATGCATTCACTTTCTCGCTCACTCATTCATTTGCTCGCTCACTCATTTACTAATTTACTCCCTTGCTCACTCACTCACTCACTCACTCACTCATTTATTCCTTCACTCAGTTACTCAATCTTCCGCTCGCTCGCTCGCTCACTCATTTAATTGCTCACTCACTCACTTAATCATTAATTTATTCGCTCACTCACTAAATGATTTATTCACTCACTCACTCTATCTCACTCGCGCACACACTCTCTCAGTCAGTCACTCACTCACTTAATCACACACTTACTAACTCTCGCGCTGACTCAATCATTCTTGCTCACTCACTCACTCTCTCTCACACACACACTCTCTCACACTCACTCAATTACCCAGTTAGTCACTCACTTGCTCACTCACTCAGTTAGTCACTCACTCATTCAATCACTCACTCACTCACTCACTCACTCTCTTACCCACTCACTAACTTAGTCAATCACTCAATCACTCTCTTACTCACTCAGTCAATCCGTCAGTTAGTCACTCACTGACTCTCTCTCTCACTCACTCACTCACTCACTCACTCTCTTACTAATTCACTCTCTCACTCAGTCACTCACTTGCTCACTCAATCACACACTTACTAAGTCTCGTGCTTGCTCACTCACTCACTCATTTAATTGCTCACTCACTCACTTAAACACTCATTTATTCGCTCGCTCACTCATTAAATGATTTATTCGCTCACTCACTCGGTCTCACTCGTTTGCTCACTCACTCACTCTATCTAACTCGCTCACACACTTTCTCAGTCAGTCACTCACTCACTCACTCGCTCACTCACTAGCTCACTTAATCACACACTTACTAACTCTCGCACTGACTCAATCATTCTTGCTCACTCATTCACTCTCACACACACACACACACTCTCTCTCTCTCACAGTCACTCAATCACCCAGTCACTCACTCACTCACTCACTCACTCACTCTCTTACTCACTCACTAACTTAGTCACTCTCTCAATCACTCTCTTACTCACTCAGTCAGTCAGTCAGTCAGTCAATCCGTCAGTTACTCACTCACTCACTCTCTTACCAACTCACTCACTGAGTTAGTCACTCACTTACTCGCTCACTCAATCACACACTTACTAAGTCTCGTGCTCACTCACTCTCTCTCTCTCTCTCACACACACACACACACACACACACTCTCTCTCTCACTCACTAATATGCATGGAAAAAATGTCTTTCATTTAGTTTGGTGTCTCTTTGCAACCTTTCAAAAACTTGGTAGAAAAGTACAATTTAACAGACTTTTCTTTTAAAAAGGTATATAATGCAACTTTCAAAAAAGGCATTTAAAAAAACATTGCTTAATAAACAACTATTCAAATAAAAAAAGTGAACTCAAGTTCTTCTAAAATAACCTAACCATCTGGGTTTTGTTTTGTTACAAACAAACTGATGAATGAAAAGAAGTGGTTTAGATGTTTAATTTCAACATTTTTATTTATTTTTAAAATAAATCAAAATGTTCCCCGTTTACTTTCTTGATACATGTTCCTGGTCTATTATGAATAATACATAAGTGCATGTTAGTCCAAATATATGAATATGTTAATATTAATAAGCTTTAATCAAAAAGTAATAGAAGGAATTAAGTGGTTTGTGGAATGCAAGTTAGGTAAAATTGAGAAAAAAGTAAATAAGTACATAAATAAATTGCCCAATCTTATTGCATATCATGTTCCATTGTTATTATTATCATTTTCATCTACTTACATAATATATATATATATATATATATAGGCAAAAAATATATACATTATATTATATTATATTATGAAATTATTAGACAATAAATATGTTATACACTTTTAAATTGATATATATATATATATTTCATTATTACAATTTTTGTCAGACATGGTTTAACTTTGAAATGTAATATTTATATTACATGTTATATAGACCGACTGATAGATTTGAAAATCTCCTGGTACGATTGGACCTGTAAAGCCTGAGTCATGTACATATGATGTATAAGATGATATGAGCACAAGCTCTTTTAGAAGCATGGCCAACAACCAGACAGACAAATTATTCACTATCTCCATAACATTTAAGCACCATTCAGAAGCTCGGCGTTCATCTCAGCACTCGCTCAGTGCGTTTCAGCACTTCATCAATCACGCAAACGGCTCATGGATCCTGTTTACAAAATATGCAGCCTTGTGGAGATGGATATTACCATTAAAGTATTTTTGTCAAGACAATATTTCTCATTTATAAAAAAAAAAAAACAAGTGCACTAAATTACTGCAAAATTATTCCGAATTCCATGAGGTAAAATACATTTTGGTTCTGTGTTTTTTTTTTTTTTTTTTCAAGCAGTTTTAGTGCACCATCAACTCAACAATGTCACATGAATCTGATGAATCTGCACCTTGTGAATCAGTTGTGTTATTTTCATGTGCATTAGATAGGATTGGGGTTTCCAAAAACGGAGAGCCAGTGGAGTTTCACTGGTTATTCAACCACACCGTGACCTACAGCTGTGTACACACTCGCTTATCCTTTAGCATATGCTGCTATTCAAAGACTCAGTTCAAATGACTGCACTGATGGCAAGACTATTCCCCGCTGGGATCCGGGATGCTAGCAGAATTTTCAGGAGCACAATACTGATATATCTTCAGTTTGGCCTGGGATTTGACTTTGACCTTGTTGGCAGCAATCTGGATCAACTACTTCAATCACTGCTCGCTTCGGTTCACAGCGCTAGGGATCACTGAGGTGGCAGAGCCTGGAAAATGGAAAACCACACAAGACAAGATGAGAGTAATGTCTGAAAGAGGTGACCAGTCACAAATGAATGCGTCTTATTGTTAAACATTGACAATCATTTGTGTAATGCATGCCTTATGTAATGTAGCCTACAGTATGTGAGGCTGGTGTCATATGGTGAAGAATGCCACATATTTTTATGTTTTTTGTAATAATATGACATATTCTGTCAAGGGTCAACTATATAATGAAGGTAGATTTTAAGTAAAGGAAGTACTTGCATGTGATTAATTATTGTCACGTTTCAGCCAAGAAGAGCAGAGTTGAGGATCTTTAAAGGGATACTTCACTTTTTTTTTTTGGAAATAGGCTTATTTTACAACTCCCCCAGAGTTAAACTGTTGAGTTTTACCTTTTTTGAATCCATTTAGCTGATCCCCGGTTCTGGCGGTACCACTTTTAGCATAGCTTAGCATACATCATTGAAGTGCACAAGACCATTAGCATTTCTCCCAAAAAAATTACCAAAGTGTTCCGATATTTTTCCTATTTAAAACTTGACTCTTCTGTAGTTACATTGTGCACTAAGGCAGACAGAAAATGTAAAGTTGCGATTTTCTAGGCTGATATGCAGGGAACTATACTCTCATTCATGGGTAATAATCAGGAAACTTCACTGACGTACCATGAGTGCAGCAGGCGCGATGACTACACAAACTTATGCGCTACGTCATAATATTACGCCTGCTCCACTCATGGTACGTATAGTTTCTGGTCATATCAGCCTAGAAAATCGCAACTTTACATTTTCCATCTGTCTTAGTGCACGATGTAACTATAGATTTTTTGAGGTAAACATTTCAGGATTTATCTCAGTAAGCAGTAAGCTTACAAAGCCCCGCCCCCCTTAGTTACTGTTGCTATGTCAGACAAATGTCGGCCGTAAGTGTGAAAACCTTGTCGCAAGATGTTTTTGGACATTTTGGACACAGAAGGACCACCTCTCGCCAAGGAGCATTCAAGTGGGACTTAAATATGCCGTGCAAGGATGTATGAAAGATTTTTAAATAAATATGGCACGTAACACGATTCATTTGGAGGGTTTACAGATCACAATGCAAGCCTCATGTTAAGCCCTATTCGCATGTCTTCGGCTAACACAGTCTCATCTCAAGTCGTCATATAACTGAATTTTGGGACGTCTTTTGACCATACTAGGGTTTAAATTTCCCCACATATGACCAAGCATATTTCACCGAACACTGAGGTCCTTTGATAATATTGGTCCCGTGATAATATAAGTCCCATGCGAATCGGCATCTCTGTAATTTGGAGGTTTTATTTTCTTTGATTTCGTATACAATATCTTCAAGAGTTTTGTCTGTTTTTATCCATCTTTGGCGAAGAATGGAGGCTGCGTTGGAGTGTTATACACCATACAACTATACAATTTGGGGTCGAATCCTTAGGGAACCATATTATGGTCCGTTCGCGCAAATATTAGGCTATCACACATTTGAAACGCACGCATGATTCAATACATGAATACCCATTGCCCATCCTCTCCGGATACCTGGAATCTGTGTTACAAGATGAGAGCTTTGGATCTTCCCATGTTTCTCTATGGCTCTGAAACCTAAAGATGTCTGAGTTCTGGTTCCCCTGCAACTGATACTCAACTGCCATTGGCTCATCAGCATCCAAGGGGAGGGGCTTACCGATTTGAACTTTTCCCTCAGACAATCCACGCAATCTATCAAAAACAAAGACTACATGACTGTTCGTTACACACTGGAGGGGTTAATTCAAAACATATGCTTAACAATAGGCTTTCAGAGAAATAATGTGGAATTGTGTGAAATCACAACACCGACTGATAACTATTTCAGGGACAAGCCTGACAAAAGAAATGCAAAACAGTACTGTAATAAATTCCTCTTTCATAAGTGAATCCAGCAATACTGCTATACATGCTGTTCTGGACAAAAAAATTGACCTTAGAAATGTCACACTGACAAAATATGTCAGGAAGAGTTTGTGCACACTAAAATTCATATTCAAAAGCTTCATTTCCAAATGCAGCAAATGTACAAGTCACTGGGAAACCATCTCGTCTCCGGTTTGGGTCAGGCCGCACAGGAACATCTATTACAGGGGTGCAGAAACAGTCAAATTCAACAATAATCTATTTTCATTACACTACACTAAAGACATCTTGAAAAAAACACTAAAAAGAAAAGAAAAGTTAAAAGAATTGGATATGAACTTGTTATGCAATGCAGTATACTGTCAATTACAGTACAGTAAAAAAAACAGCATCCTCTGCCAAATTGCATTACAGTAATGATAATGACCAGTTTATTATGACAAAAACTTTCTCTCCCTCCACTTGGCAGTCATCTCTCAGCTCTGCAAAAATACTAAATGTAAGAAGTACTTGGCTAAATCAATTTGACAATTATGATTTGGAGGGTGTATAAGATGTGGTACATTTACTGTACGTAGAATAGTGGAAGTTTTCCCATCTACAGTGAGAAATGTGTTTCAGTGAATGAGAATGCGTTTAGAGTTTCGCAAATAGAGTGCATGAGGCTTAATTATCCGAAATTGTTTAATGTTTTACACAAAGAGTGATTTATTTGACCAATTGGTTTAGGCTATTGAGAGTTTGGTTCAGAGAACAGGGTTTTAGCAATCCAGAAAAGCTGTAACATAACAATTTATGTCTGACAATTTATATTATATTATATTATATTATATATGCTGTTTTGAGACAGGAGATATTACACTCACATAAAGGATTAGGAATTTCTCATTATTGCAATTATCTAAACAACCAATAACATGGCAGTTGCTTCAATGCATTTAGGGGCGTGGTCCTGGTCAAGAGAATCTCCTGAACTCCAAACTGAATGTCAGAATGGGAAAGAAAGGAGATTTAAGCAATTTTGAGCGTGGCATGGTTGTTGGTGCCAGACGGGCCGGTCGGAGTATTTCACAATATGCTCAGTTACTGGGATTTTAACGCACAACCATTTCTAGGGTTTACAAAGAATGGTGTGAAAAGGGGAAAACATCCAGTATGCGGCAGTCCTGTGGGCGAAAATGCCTTGTTGATGCGAGAGGTCAGAGGAGAATAGGCCGACTGATTCAAACTGACAGAAGAGAAACTTTGACTGAAATAACCACTCGTTACAACCGAGGTATGCAGCAAAGCATTTGTGAAGCCAGAACACACACAACCTTGAGGCGGATGGGCTACAACAGCAGAAGACCCCACCGGGTACCACTCATCTACACTACAAATAGGGAAAAGAGGCTACAATTTGCAGGGGCTCACCAAAATTGGACAGTTGAGGACTGGAAAAATGTTGCCTGGTCTGATGAGTCTCGATTTCTGTTGAGACATTCAGATGGTAGAGTCAGAATTTGGCGTAAACAGAATGAGAACATGGATCCATCATGCCTTGTTACCACTGTGCAGGCTGGTGGTGGTGGTGTA
Source organism: Pimephales promelas (assembly GCF_988280905.1). NCBI lineage: Eukaryota > Metazoa > Chordata > Actinopteri > Cypriniformes > Leuciscidae > Pimephales > Pimephales promelas. Next base: position 20,998,457 of record NC_142770.1, on the reverse strand, counting down.
ATGGTGTGAGGGATGTTTTCTTGGCACACTTCAGTCCCCTTAGTGCCAATTGGGCATCGTTTAAATGCCACGGTCTACCTGAGCATGGCCACCATGTCCCCATCCTCTAATGGCTACTTCCAGGATAATGCACCATGTCACAAAGCTCGAATCATTTCAGAGTGGTTTCTTGAACATGACAATGAGTTCACTGTACTATATATATATATATATATATATATATATATATATATATATATATATATATATATATATACTGTAAGATAAGAAACAAATCGATACTGATCAATATTGTCAATATTTTTCATTATTATTTTCTTTTTTTGTCAATTACATTTTCTTTCATTGACCAAATTTAATCAGATTGATTGCCACATGAAACAGTTTTAGGTTACTGAATTTGTGGGAGATATGTTGAATTTCCTCACTCATCTGTACCAATCTACTCTTGCAGGAATATTTTCTCAAAGTCACGCAGCCTGTTTTAATATAGTTATAAGCGGTAGAGAAGCCAACTCTGAAGCTTCATCCGTGCAGTGTGGATAAAATAATATAAACCGCTAAACCCACTGGACTAGTGAAAGTTAAAGCATATCACATATGTGTGTGTGTGTGTGTGTGTGTGTGTGTCTATGTCTCTCCAGCCAGAATAATATAGCGTATATAAATGAGATGGCCGCGAGCAATATTTAAAAATGAGGAAGTATGTGACACTCACATGAACAAGACAGATTAAAAATGGCACTTCATGTCAAAAACACTGAAGATGCATTGCAGATAGGCGACATTTTGATTTCTTGTTGAGTTAAAGGATCTATTTCTTCCCTATCTGACCCTTAAAAATGTCTTTCATTGGCGTAACCTAATGAAGATTCAATCATACTAGCAATATTTTTCTATATAAAAATAAACCAGTTAATTTAGCCACATTTTGCATGTTTTAGTTGATTTGGCCACATTTGTTTTTGTGTGTGCAAAACATTATAACTCTAGAGACATTTAAAAAACAGTGGCGTAAAAACAAAACAACCTCAAATACATCTTCGTTTATTATTAAAGACATATGGATAATAGTTCACATAGCTGGGTCAGTGTGTGCCGTGCTGTGCTCATATGTATGAGCACATATAATGACGACTAAGACCTTTACAGGTGTGTTTCAGCCCTAGATTGAACACACACCTGTTGTTATAATCTTCCCAATTAACCTTCACACTCAGTTTGTATCCAGTTTCACTAGAACTTGTGAATCTCACGACTGTGTATAGTGTGTCACAATGTCCAATCTCTATATCTGAGTAATCGGAGATGGATGCTAATTCACATGCTAGCAGAGCTGAAAACACTCGCAGAGCTTCATTAATGCTGTGGATTGAGATTCGATCTATCTCTCTGTCTGAGAGAACTTACAATATTATAAAACATTGTTGCTTTTATATCATAAAATGAAAATAATTAGTCAAATAGTTTTGCAGCTATATATGAAAATGTATAGGTGTGGTTTTGTTTATGAACACATAACCCGAGCTCATGAGAAAACGTGACTATTTTACGCTTTGACACATTCATACGAAACCAAAAATGAATGAATAACCATAAAGGTCCGCCCCCAAACCAAGCCAGTTCGACATAACTCGTATATGCGTATCGTTCAATGATTTGGAAACGTCATCTCTCAACGCTTTCTGGCCATCGACACCCATCTCTCGAGAAAGAGGTCATTGACAGTAAGTAATACGCCGATGCATTGACAAGGTGTTTTCCACATAGCATATAAACCGCCCCATGGGCTAGGGCTATTAGTCAGATGGATTTGTCAGGAGTGGAAATATGTGTCTGATGTCAATGCAATGTTTCTCCAGTTTCTGTGGAGGCCAAGATCCGTAGGATGCAAACGGAAGAGATAGAGACCAACGCCGGTGAACAACCCCCAATGGGACGAACTCTAGCTGGAGTTTTACAAAGTCTGACTCATTTTTACTGCTTTGGTATTGCTTTATAATCATCAAATAGAGCATTTTACTGGTCTTCAATACAGGTTTAAGAATAACTGTATAACTCATCACAAACCTGCATGACTTTTCTTTCTTCCAAAGAACACAAAAGGAGACGTTTTTGAAGAATTTTAAATCTTCCGCTCAAGCATGGCTACCAAATTCACTTCCTCTTCACCATTGCAATTTGACGCATTACATTATATTTATATATTCACTGTGATTTGGTGTCAAGGTGGTTAAAACTTACAGTAGATGTGCCAAATTGTTATTGTATTTGGGTTTAAAACTCCGTTCACTCCGTTGTTTATTATAGTTTTGTCATCTGACGGTTTCAATGCCCAGCCTCTGAAAGCAGGACTGATTCTGATTGGCTGTCAGTGTTTTTATCGTTCCTCTGCTGGAAAAAAAAATCATTCTGGATCGTTTCTGCTGTTATTGTTATAGTTGTGGACTCGTGTTACACTTTATTTTTTAAGGTGACGAAGTTACACATTACTACGCTATAATAACCGTAAATTATGCATAATTACAACTATCCCCAAACCATACCCTAACCACAACTCTATAGTAAGTACATGTAGCTGTTTAATGTTACTCAGTACTTATTTGAGTAAGAGTAGAACTATTTTTAGAACTATATTTTATTGTTATCGTTATCGTCCTTGGTGTGAACGGGCCTTAAAGCGATAGTCCACTTTTTTTTTTTTTTGGAAATGGGCTCATTTTACCACTCCGCCAAAGGTAAACAGTTGAGTTGTACCGTTTTCAAATCCATTCAGCCGATTTTCTGATATTTAGAAGAATTTCAGTAACCAGACTCTAATATGGAAAAATATACTATGGAAGTTAATGAGATCAGAAACGGGTCTGGTTACTGATATTCTTTTAAATATCAAAAAAAAAAATCGTCTGAATACATTCGAAAACGGTAAAACCCAACTGTTTTACTCTAGGGGAGTGGTAAAATGAGCCTATTTCCAAAAAAAGAGTGGAATATCCCTTTAATAGGGGTTCAGAAAACTTGGACTTATTTAATAAAGTTCACATCTTCAATTGCACTTTTATGGGTGTTTTTGTCCTTTTTGGAACTATTAAGTCAACGCCTATTTAAATCACTGAGCCATTTCAAGTTATGCTGATGATATTTCCTATTCTTTTGTTTTCTGCCTGCTGTGATTATGAGTGAAAGGTCACTTCATTATTGTGTATCAGACACCGACACCTTGGGAAATAAAGGTGAATTGCATTTATTCAGTCATCAAATATTCAATTATTGTCGTGCATAAAAAAAAAATACTTACGCTGTTACAGACCTTAGGTCGTTAAAGTAAATATTGTAAAATTTTTACACAGAAAAATAAATAATGGGAAAATAGTCATTCATTTTAAATATGTTTTCTTGTTATATTGAATTGATTGAGGAATACTAAGAAGGTTGATGTCTAACTTTAAAAAATGACTGAGGAGGAGCCGAGGAGGGTGGTGAATGACGTCCTGGGTCACTAAAGACCCAAAATATGTGTTTAAGCGTTAAAACTACGTTTTGAGGTACACTTAAATAAAGTGCTTTGTCATGTGAGATTAGTGTGTACTGTAAATTATGAAATTTTTGGGTGAACCGATTTAACAGCATACCCCCTTCCTGAACTTTCTGTGTGCAAACGATAACGAAAAACCTTTCATTTATTAAGCAAAAGAAAGAATGACATATAAAACAGACAGTGAGGTGTTTCAAAGTGATATCTAGTCTGGCTCTCCTGCCTGGCACCAGAGCACTCATTGTGTCGCATATACAGAAAACGAAGCCTTCCCCTCTGAATTATTTGTGTTCATCCAACAGGAGAAGCACGTCTACATTTGTGCTGGAAACAAGATCATGAAGTCAGAGAAGTCATGAAGGAGCAGTGTGAATGATGTAAGAATAATGCCATGTCACTGCTAATACAGCAACAGCCATGCAATGCCAGGGAGAGGAAACGGCAGACACAGACTGAGGATTGTCTGAGTAGAGCAGCTCCCAGAAGCGCTGTGAATGACTGCTGGCAGATGGGCTCGACGACTGGGCCAGACTGGGCCAGATGCATTGGGAACAGGAAGACCCAGCAAGCCGCGTTTTAGATTTGAGATCACTTGATACATCAGTCAGTGTCCTATAAAAATGTTAATCACCGTCTGGACCAGAGCTATAAATGTTTATACGAGAGGTGAGCATATTTAGCGTGATCTTGACATGAACTTCTGGTATAAATTCTTACTCTGAAAATCTGTTTCCTCAGAGTGATGTGGCTTAAGCACACTTATTAACTAATTTTTGTTATTATCAATAATTCAAATATTAAATATGGTTATTCCTACATTTTGTAACATAGTAGTTGTTAATAGTAATGAATAGTTTGTTTTGGGTGAACTATTCCTTTAAGAGAACTTCTATCATGACAGAATCTACATTCCTGTGAAGCCATTTACACCAGGGCTTATGGGATATTAAATTGGAAACATTATATGATACTGATAGCAGGGATATTTACAAAGATTATCTTTTGTATTTACATTGGTTAAATATTGTACAATCAGCTGTGGAACAAAGGCTGCATTTGGACTCATTTGATTGAAGAGATAAGCGTGCCGGCACATTGAAGTTATCTGATACACACATAGTCTTCATGCCACATGCATTTAACCAAGGGCAAAGTGTCCTTTGAAAGAGTTTCCGCTGCTGGAAACTAGGTAATACTTTACATTACAGTGACTACATTCGACATAGTATACATTAATATGATTATTACAATGTAATAACAGTGAAATTGCGCATTAATAGCAGCATTTACGTCTAAAGACTACCAAAATGATCTTACATCATGTGTAACAGGGCTCGACTGCCAGAGCTGGACTCACTGTATCAAGCACGACTCCTTGTGCACGTGGGATATATTTAATGGAGATGTATGTGCAGTGATGTGTGTCTCTCTTGTTGGCTGGTCAGTTTCATGAGCAAAGGCAGAGAGACAGAGATAAGCTCAGAGAAGCACAACACCATGACCTCACCATTAGAGATAAGAGCGCAGTGAAACAGGCAAGAAGAGCTCCAGTGCTGAGAGACGTCGGGTGAGCGCTTGCCATTTGCCAAAAACAAGAAACAAATTGGTGTTCCGATACTTAAGCAATACAAGTCAAATAAAATCTTTCAACTGACAAATATTAGATGTGACATAAATGTCATGTAACAAAATAAATAGCACAGTGAGTAGCTCTAAATACATCAAATGTTGGCATAGTGTAAACTGTAACAGTACCCCCCCACCCCCCCTCGGAAGGCGTGTCCTCGTGTTTGAGTGTGGAGGGAGGGGGCTTTGGAGGTGCTAGTGATAAGCCGCGTTTCCACCGCAATTACCAGGAACTATTTGTCCCAGGAACTTTTTTTCCCCCCAGACCGGTTGCTTACTGCGTTTACACCGCGGGCTAAAGTACTGGTCCGGGGCGGGAAGATTATGTAGTGACGTTGAACTGCGTGCGACTCCTCTTCCTATCCTGCACGTTTGTTTTGAGTTTTGTATGGAGAAGATTCAAGCTGTGCTGCTTTTGTGTGTGATTGGTTTACTAACGAGGTAATTAACAAACTGGCAGAAAAGAGATGAGCACCCAAAGCGTATTCAGAAAGCTTGTAATGCTAGATATTGAAAGTAGACGTTTTTATCAGCAGACATATTGACCAGGAGATGGATGGGACGATCACGCGCCATCAGTCAGAAAGAATAGCAAGTCACACAAGTCCCACCCCGAAAGTTCCTGAACTCAGAAAAAGTACCACCTTGCCAGCAGGGACTTTCTGGGGGGGAGATTTTTACCCGCAACTTCATTTAGACCCTGGTTCCTGCGGTATAAACACAGCGAGTTCCTAGTTCCTGGGGAAAGTTCCTGTGGTGGAAATGCGGCTATGGGATGAGGGGATGTAGGGGAAGAGCGACATGATGGTGCAGCCAACGGCGGGACGTGCCAGGGTGGAGCTTCGGCTGAATGCCTGGGAAGACCCAGAGGAACCAGGCTGTGTGGAAAAAACTGTAAGAGCAGAGAGGCCAAAGGACCAGGGCGACAACCAGGGCCCGGAAGCCTAAGGTGGAGCTGCTGACTCATGGGACTGAAGAAGAGACGGGGACTTGGCTGACCGGGGCGACGATTGAGGACAATAGGGAAGTTGGAAGGAAGGAGAAGCCCAGTGAAGGGTCTCTCCGCCATGGACTTTCGGGTGTCTGGCTGCACCTAAACCAGGGGTGGCCAACATCCGTCCTGGAGAGCCGAAGTCCAGCAGAGTTTTGCTCCAACCCTGAAAACTAACCTGCCTGTAGCTTTCTAGTAACCCATTACACCTTGATTAGCTGGTTCAGGTGTGTTTGATTTGGATTGAAGCAAACTCTGCAGGAATGTGGCTCTCCAGGACCGGCATTGGCCACCCCTGGTTTAGGCGCTGCCAGAGACCCGGAAGTCCATGTCGTATGCGGAGCGACAACTCTCTGAGGCTGAGCTGGAGGGCTGAGGGAGCCCGGAGAAGTCATAGGGCTGACGGATCATGGCGGAGACGAGGGACCGCAGAGCCGGGGTGGAGCCGATGGGCTGACGGGCCAAGGTGGAGACATGGACCTGGAGGCCCAAGGTGCAGCCGGGGATTCAGCCTCATGCTGAGCTGGTGGTCTGGACACCTGAGATGGAGCCGAGGAGCAGTACAGAGGTAGCAGTGGGGAAGAGCCGAGGAGACGATGATGGAACCAGTGGAGGAAATGGGACCAGGAAGTTGGATGGCAACATAGGGGGAGAAAGATCTCTGGACGGGACCAGAGCATCCAGATAGCCGAACAAGACCAGTGGAGAAGGATATTTAAGGAATATTTAAAGGGGGGATGAACAGAGAAATCAAATTTTCCTTGAGCTTTTGACATCTAAGGTCATCATATTATAATAATATCCTGTAAATTTCAAAACTGAAAACGTCCTGGTTGGTCCAATAAAAGCTTTTATTTACACCAGGCTCAGCAAACGACTCGTTTTTCAAAGTGGGGAACTATGACGAAAAAGAGGATAAAACACCACCCCCGCAGAAGAAGATCAATGCCTACTTCAACACGGCTGGTTCAGCCCCGCCCACTGTCACGCATAGCTAAATAACATATGCCTACCTCGTGATGACAAACCGGATCGAGCTTCCGAGCAATACTGAATATTGTGCAGTGCCTGGTTGTGGAAGAAGACAGTCGCTGCATAAGCTTCCGCTGTTTTCCAATAGGACTGCATGGATAAACTTTATTTTTAATGACGTTCCAGCTGATGAGGTAAAACATTGTCCATCTGTTCGCTTCATTTCACTGAGGAATGTTTCGTGAACAAGACTGGATTTGCAGACCGATTAAGAGTAAAGAACGGTGCTGTGCCGTCTGTGTTGAATCCGACAGGAATGGTGCAACACATGGACGCTGGGTTGAAAATGTATGGGCGAGTCATTCCGGTTAACATTGGACTTTTTCAAAACAATTTCCCCCACGTGCACCGACAAGTGAGTTGAAACTCATTATAATATGCAAAACGGTTATCCACTCACAGCAGTGGGCGTTTACTTCCAAGTCTTCAGTGCGAGACGCCCATAAAAACCCAGCGTTTTTCAGCTAGGCTCAACACTAGGGTAGAAAATAGCCTATTACTTATTCATTTTGATATTTTTGAATGCAAAAACCAAGCGAACGTCATAAGTTGACCTCAGACAACAATATAATGAAATTTAAAAAGCCAGTTCATGACCCCTTTAAGTAAATAAATTAAATTAAAATCTACACTCACTGTGAACATATCATGTTATGTCGCCTATAAAACGTACTTCATGTGGTAACCTGTAAAGCAGCTATAGATAAGCAAAAAATTATATTTAAAATTATTAAAACTTTGTTATTTAAATATAATGATTTATTCAACCTGACCATGATTGTACATGACTTAGTCCAAAATAAAATACTTTTTAGCTCAATCAAACCAAAGACAATCAGTAAAATACAAATGAATGAATATATCAAAATGTGCATGATTGGCAAGTAATTCTTTCAAGGGCCGTAAACTCCGTATATTTCATTTCAAAGGATTCAAACGCAGTTCCACCCTAAAAGACAGCAATTAGTAAATCCATTTATATTTAAAGCAGCGTCCCTGGGTTATTTCCACGCTTGTCCGCAGGTAGCAGGATCCTGATGGAGTCTCAGGGTTTCAGAGAAACGGGTTAAGCTTTAAAATTGCAGGGCAGAAAAACACAGGCAACAGGGGTTTAATCAGAAACTGGAGAACAGTGAAGATTTCTTGGATGTAGAAGGCTTTGACACTCAGAAAAACAGTATTTATTGTGGATGTGCATTATAATGCAATTTCATAGTTTACCTTGTTATTTTCTCCCATAAGTCTTGATAAAAGATTGAAAACATTCCTGAAGAGGTGTTTTGGTGAGATTCTTCTGTTTAGCAGACGTAATGGCTATAACTTCTCTTAAATTAATTTTCATAATCCACGAGAAATTGACTGGATGGGATGAGATGTAGGAGTAGACAGGTTGAAAATAAGAAGAAATTCAATGTTCGTTTTATCAGACAAACGCAACTCAAATGTTGAGTGAACTATTAAAAGTATAAAAACATTATTCATCGCTTATTATATTGTACACTGTAAAAAATATTGTTGGTTTAACTTAAAAAATTAAGTAATCTGTGGTTGCCTTAAAATTTTAAGTTGATTGAACTGGAAAAAAGTGAGTTAATACAATGAAGGAGATGGATTTAATCATCAGAAACTAAATAAATTATTTAAGTTGATTTGACAAAAGAAAAAATGTTGTGATAACAAATCTTGAAAATGTTTTTTTACAAAGCACAGTTAAGTTGCTACAACAATTTTCCTTAAGTTTCATGACTCAAAAAAGTATCCCGGTTAAAATTGCTTATTTCTCTGGATTTAAACTTTTGTTGAATCATTTGGGATAATTTAAGTTCAATCAACAAAACACATAACATTGTTTTAGAGGTTTTTGGATATTTTGATCGAAAAATCTTGTGCAGTGTGCCTTTAACGGTGGACGGTTGCACAGCTCACACAGAAGTCGCTTTCAAACCAAGCATTTTTTTGTTGGTCAACATGGTGAATTTGCATGACCAACTTGAACCTGTTGCGAAATCTGCATGGATAAATCCTGATTGTGTGGACTCCAATTAAATTTCGGTAAATGCGACCGCACCTCGACGATGAGAAGAACTGAATTGTTATTTTCAGTCCGATCTTTGCAGTGAATCAGTTTGATCCAGTTCACAAAACTGGTCTTCACATACGTCATAGTTTGAAATGAAATGTGCAAGTGACAGAATTTTTTATTTCTGTGTGAGCTATATAGCAACAACACTGATCTGTCATGCTTTTATCTTATATCTTCCCCGACTTCCAAAAATCCTGCATTGTCTTTGGATGCTTTGTCACAGTGAGAGGATTTTCTGCTTTTGATTTTTCCTCAAGAGGAGTTCAAGGTCCTGGCGGGTTTTTCGAGCAATCCCACACTCTGGTATCGCCTCGAATAGGAATTTCCTTTTGTTCTTTCTTCCATGGATCTTAAGAAGTGTCCTCCACTCTGGCATGTCCTATCCTCTTAGTGCTGCATTTGATTACAGTCTACCAAATACTGCCCCTCTTTGTCTACGCCCCAGTTCCCCCTCTTCTCTGTTCTGCCTGCATGTTTCTCATGACTAAAGCCAGAATTTCACCAAAATGGTTCATTCTAACTATCCAGGACATGTGCCCATATATGGTATAATTATGTCTTTCATAAATAGTAGGGCTGTCGAACGATTAATCGCGATTAATCGCATCCAAAATAAAATGTTTACATAATATATGTGGGTCAGCTATGTATCTGTCACGAAGGGCAAGGAATGAAGTGCAGAGAGAATCCATGTGCAGAACTTATTTAATGAAATAAAAACATGTAACGTAACCAGAAACTCAAGGCAGGAACACGGAACAGCGAGACAGTAACATCAACGACTGACCAGGAACAACTAAACTACAGGGGTATAAATACAGGGGAAAACTAGCTAGACAAGATAACAAGGGGGTGTGGTTAACAAGAAACACCTGGGAAGACTAATCAAACTAATGGGGAACTGAAAACATGAGAGGAGACAGGGGAACACAGACTTGAATATGACAGTATCACACGAAATACGTTATGAGGAAACTATTTTGCAAATCGCAATTATGTTACATGCCAACATATAAGCAGTGCTATTACGTTGGTCCTTAACCTAATACTATTGCAGTGCTATTACGTTTTTCCTGAACATAATACATCCAAAGCAGGTTTCTTTACTGTTTATGCATAATCGTGGCATTAAAGTTTTGACTCTATTGCATTCAACTGTCATATCAATTAGGTTTTCATTCGCAAATACTAATATAATAGGCCAACGTTACGCATAAATATATTTACACAAAAAGCATTTTCTCCAATAAAACACAACATACTGATACATTCACAAAAGACATACATTTTATTAGCTTGATGTAAACCAAATCCTAGAATCCATACATTGTTTGCAAGAAACAGATCTTCAGCCTATCCAGTGATCTTCATCTTCATTTCTCAGCAGTGACCGCAAACGTCAAATCCGCGCTGGTGATGAATTCAAATTCAAAAAATGCGCCTTCAAGAAGCGTTACGACATGTTTTACAGCAGTGATATTAAACGCTCATTGGCTCTCGTCTGCTTCGTCACAGATTGCGACATGCCGTGTTTCAGTCGGTGTAGTACATTTGAAATGGAGAAGAGCGCGCGCCTTCAGACAGAGAGCGAACCGAAATCAGATTAACATTTTCATGGATTAACGTTAATAACTTTTATTCTGATATGTACCTCATACACAACTACTATAATACTGCCAGAGGACTGCGACTGCAACGCATCATTATGTCAACGACTTTTGGCAATGTTAATAATAAATAAATAAATTATTGTGAAATGTATACTTGTCTGTCTGTTTGTTTTTTTCTTCATAATTGTGTTAGCCTACGTAGTTTTAAGGAATAGTTATGGTTAGGTTTAGGGGTAGGAGTAGGATTAGTGGCTCAAAATATATTTTAATGCTAAAACTCATTTACCTACACATCTCTCTGTCCATTAGGCCTACGTTTTATCCTTTTTATATTCTGTATAAAATAAATATGTTTAGGTTTTTGGAGTAGGATTAAGGGGTCTTGTTACATTTATCTTTAAAAGTGAAAGTATACAGAAATCGTTATGATATGAAATATATGTAAATAGTTAACGTTTTGTTGCTGTAAAAACGTAATAAGGTTACGTTTAAATGTTGCAAATACGTCCATATTATACGTTTTAGCATCTATCCAAACGTACAAAAACGTACGTTTCATATCTTTGAAAATAACGTATTAAACCTACATATTAACAATGAGACATATTAGGTTAAGGACCAACGTAATAGCACTGCTTATATGTTTGCATGTAACGTAATTGCGATTTGCAAAATAGTTTCCTCAGAACGTATTTCGTGTGATACTGGGTTGATGTGGGTGCACTGTGCATAATTATTTTATATATAAATACACACACATGCTTGTATTTCAGAAATATTTTAATTTATACTGTACATAGATTTATATATAAATTACATTATATATAAATATAAAACGGTATATATAAATCACTTTTTTTCTTAAATATACATGTATGTGTGTGTATTTATATATACTGTATACAAAATAATTATACACAATGCACCGACAAATATTATGCAAACACAAACTTTTATTTTGGATGCGATTAATCACGCATAAACAGCCCTAATAAATAGATATTCTATAATAATAAATAATATTCTGTCTTTGTAACTTGTTTGATTTATTTTAAAATAATTTGACTTTGGTCAGTAATTTATTAAAGGGGGGGGGGGGTTGACTGCTTTTTTTCTTTGCATGATTGTGTTTATGGGGTGCAATATAACATATATTCGTGTTTTTTCTTTTTTTAAAGTATTATTTTTCATAAACTTCACCTTTATTGTAAGCCGCGCGATTTATAGTATGCTACTTGTTTTTTTCAGTAGTATTTACTTCACCAAAAAAAAAAAAATCATTTTTACAGTGCATGTATGTGTGTATGTATGTGTGTGTATGAATGTATGTATGTGAACATTCATCCATCCATGACATTATCCTCCAGAAAGTGATGTCACTTTTTGGGTGGGAAAAGAATAGCACAAACATCAGTAAGTCTCAGCTGTGGATTTAATCTCAATATCTCACAGAGCAACGGTTAACATTAAGGGGACATCTTTAAGAAGAGATTTCAGTCGCACCCTCCCACCTTTGCTTCTTTCTCATCTCGTTCCTCTTAAACCAGTGTCTGGCCAAGCATGGTGCCAGCAGACGACATGGCTGCTCCACAGCGATTATGCTAAATGAGCCACACATTGTTATCTCTGAATTACAAGTAGAACTCCTCATTCCCTGTTAAAACAAACCAGAATCTGCTCCAGTATCAAAATGAAGGTCCCGTTTCACTGCACAAATCTAATTTTTCAATGCGTAAAAAAACCTCACTGCGGTTCCATTCACTGCCAGGCAAGACTTTAATAGATCTTCTTTTTTCCCCCTGACACACTCTCACCCCATTTGGACCACCATACAAGGGGAAGCTTAATTTGAGAAAAATTGATTCGCACCATATCATAATTTGCCTTGCCACTGAACCGTGCGTTTCTGCAGCACAGGTAGTGGCAATATTACAAATCATCGGAGCACATTGGAGCCAGATCAATATGGAGTCCCGCAGTCAATCTTGTTTATTACTCCTTCACAATTTCAGAATTCAGACTGGCGGAGCATTTGAAGACGAACTTCCAGAAGCAATGGAGCGTGTGCCGTAGATCATCCAGAGACTGAGATCGCATCGGCGAGGAAACATTTGCATCTCTTCATAGCTTTGTTCAAGTTGTTTTTTTTTTATGAATTGTTATTTTTTTATATTTGCAGAGTGGCTTATCGTGTAGAACCTTGATGACATGAATATCCTACGCTATCTCACGACCAATTCGTACAAATTCGTACGAGTGATTAAAAAGTGGCTAATTCGTACTAATTCACATGACCTCACTCATACAATTTCGTATGATTTGTCCAAACCCACGTGATGGGTAGGTTTAGGGGCGGGGTCAGGGGTAGGTCATTCGTACGAATTCATACGAATTGGCCAATTTGTTAAATATGGACGATTTAGCAAAAATCATACTAATTTGTATGAGTGAAGTCGTACAAATTGTTACGAATTAGCCACCTCGTAAAATTCGTACGAATTCTCATTAGATCGGGTTGGGATATCATCGATCTTTAAAAGGTCATGTTATGATTTTCCCAGGCAGCCAATGACATTTCATGATTTTTGTTTATTTAGTTTATTTTTTTTTATTGTTGCATGAATTAAATGAACTACAGCAAATACTACTATGACTTATAGTTTCTATTTTAGGAATGTACTTTTACCATTCAAGTAACATAGCATCATTTTAATTTTCATGTTTGCATTACTACAGCACCCTGTCTTTTTATCTCACAATTCAGACTTTTAAATTGCAATTGCGAGTTTTTATCTTAGAGTTTTGAGCAAAAAGTCAGATTTGCCAGATGTAAACTGATTTCTTATCGTGTGACTGCAAAGTGCTGTAGCGAATGCTAACCAGCTTTTAAATGTTGAGCAGCAAGCTCATTGGCTGTATGCAACAGGAACCAATCAGCTTGTGTCATGTATTAAACAATGTAAATGTTGTCAGGTTGCATTAAAGGGATAGTTCACCCCAAAATGAAAATTCTCTCAGACCCCGTCAGACTTTTGTTCATCTTTGGAACACAGATTAAGATTTTTTGATGAAATCTGAGAGCTGGCTCACTCCATATGCTTCTTAAGGGATTTAATGTCGGCATGAAATCAAATTTGACAAATCTTCTTTTTATATGTAATATTGTAGTGTTTATTATAAATGATTTATCTGTGAACTTCATTATTTTATTTTTTTTTTATTCATGTACCCTTATAATCTTTAATCAAATACATTACCCTGCCCTCCCCCATCGAAACGTCCTCTCTTCTATTTCGGTCACGTGGAATGGCGAAAGGGTGCGGCCAGATCGGATGAGGGTGCGGCTATCGGTGCATCACCTCTAAGAGAATCGCATTCAAATCTGTCTCCATTTTGTTTGCAACGCCCAACCTCCAACGATCCAATCAATTCCTGAAGGATGAAATCAAGCCCTGCCCTACATTATTTTCTAATTTCAGAAGCCGTTTTACTTAGATATATGTAACGACAGGGAAAAAATGACAATCTCACCTTCCATTTCACGCCGATTTCAAACTAGCCGGCCCAGAAAAGTTATAAAAGACATTGTTAAAATAGTCCGAGTGACTACAGTGGCTCAATCTTCAGTTTATCAAGCAACGATAATACTTTTAGTACTAAAAAAAAATAGGGCTGCTGTTTATTAACGGCGTTAACGCAAACCCATTTTAACAGCGTACATTTTTTTATCGCACAATTAACGGTCTTTTTGGCCAAGCAAACTTTGTAGGTTTTTTTTTTTTACATGCTTTTGCAACAGGACGCGAGATGTGCTGTGAAAGCCATTCATTTCAATGGCTCTAGCTAGACCGGAAACAAAACAACAGGCACGCCGCACACACTCGTTTGGGCTTGCAAGACGGCCAAAGAGTTGGTTAACGTTACGTTTTGAGTGGATGATGAGCGCGAGACGCCGAAATGGATGCCAGTAAGATTCTGAATGGAAAGTTTCCTTTTAAAAAGTTGCCAAATGGTCCATTGACAAGACCAAAGTGATATGTGTTTTGTGTCGTTGAGAACTGAGCTAGCACGTCCAGTCTAAAACACCACTTGATGATGGCCAAGCGCGCGCACACACACACACAGCTGATGTGACTTCTCCGCCGGCTCGTCAATATCAGGACCTCATAAGTATTTCATTCACCCTTTTTATTGATGGACAGTGTTACATTGTGTGTTACATTGTGTCACCAATGTTGTTTTCAATAAAAAAAAAAAAAAATTGCACAAAGCAAGCCAATCCACTTTTCCATGCTGATAATAGCATTAACATAATGGGACAAAAATGACATTTAGAATCAATAAAAATGTGTGAGTACTCGTGAGTTAACTGTGACATTAATGCGATTCATCGCGATTAAATATTTTAATCGTTTGACAGCACTAAAAAAATTCAACTAATTTTGAATTCTAAGCGCTGAGTTGTTACACCATGTGAAATCTCACGGCCCACAGGGTAGAAAATGAATAGTTGAATGAAGTCGTTATTTTTTTTCCCTCTATATTTCTTGATTGAAAAAGGAAAACTGGCGCTGCAGATACATCAACGCATTCTCATCCTTCAGCGTCATATAGAACGCTATATGACAAAACGGCGCTATACCACGCACATGGCACCCGTTATGGTTAATATAACACGCGCTGTGAGGGCTAAGTGTAGGTGTGGGGTAGGGTCTGTGTGTCATATTCACACTAAAGGATTTATGACGTCATGGGTTCGCGTGTTATATTAACGATAAAGGGTGCCATGTGTGTAGTATAGCGCCGTTTTGTCATATTGCGTTTTATGTCACGCTAAAGGATGAGAACGGGCTGGATACACATACCGTAAACAAACCGTTCCTTTATTCCACTCTGCTCGTGTTAATATTGAAATATTCGCCAAGGCACACTCAGGTCAGATGGCGTAATATAAGAACAGCCTTCTATTTGTAGAGTTTTGAGTTCTTTGCTTACTGTTTTGCTATTATTCTCGTGCATTGACTATTTCACTAAACTGAACAGCCAATCAGAGTTCCCTCACTCACCCACGGCCCGACAGCAATGTCAAATTGCCCAAAAAAGGCAGACGAGGACCAATTTCAGCCGACGGTGTGGAACACAATGAGGAAACTTAGTCGGACGACAGCCGCCCATCGGCTCGGTGTGTCCCGGGCTTTACGAACCCCTTAGCCTGCAACATCTAGAGTTTCATGAAAGAACTTAGTGTTTGTTCCTCCCATTTCATAAAATTTCCATGGCAAACGCAAATGCATTGAACTTTGGTCCTCCCATCTATTATTTATGTATTTATTATGTCATCACTAGTCCATTTAGGGAAAATATGCCCCATTTTCTTATATAGTATTATTCTTGCAGTGTACTTTTCTTCTGGACAGTGTTCATGAGATTAACCCATTTTGGGTTTATTCTAAAGCGCCAAATGTTTTAAAATACCTTGTTTGTGAACTAGTCCAACCACCTGGCTCAATTCAATACCCACTTTTCAGTGGGAAAAAATCCTGAAGTATTTTTATTTTATTTTTGGTTCATTACCGGAAATACATCAGGATACAAGAGCAAAATGGGTCGCAAATGACTTTTTATGTGAACTTTAACAGGACCACATGAAGTAAATAAATGCACATGCTGTTCCTGTAGGTCTACTGGTAGAGTATAGCATGAGCAACACCAAGGTCATGGGTTTGATTTTCAAAGAACTCACACTGATTAAAAATGTATAAGTTGGACTGTAAGTTGCTTTTATCGTCAGCCAAATGAATAAATGTAAATAACAGGATTTTAGCATCTGCTCGCTAAAACATCAGCGCTAGCCTGTTCTCACTGCTGATGAAATAGCTTTTTTGCACTTCCTAAGCCCAGTGCAAAGCCCCGCCGTCATGAATATTTGGTCCCTCAGTTTTTATCAGAATGTCTGTTTCAGCCTGCTGGAGCAAGAGCCGAGCTGCATTTTAATCAGGCCACGCACTCAGGCAGAACTGGGATGGAAAATGTTGGCATGGCTCCTGCCTTCCTCCGGCCCATTAAAATTCACAGTCAGGCTGGATGTACAAATAATAATAATAATAAATGAAAATGAACAGTATGTTGAGGCTAAGCCGTTAATATGAAGCTTGACTTCTCGCTCCTGGAGGGATTGGCGTTATCTGGAGTTGTGGAGCCTTCTGATGCTTGCTAGAACCTTGGGTTAATAAGAATGGGTGCTGAGGGGGTTCAGAAAAGACTGGGGGAAAAAATATATCATGTAAGAACGCCAAACCAAATGAACGGAATTCATTTAATCCACACACATTTGCCTATATTTAAGGAATGTGCTGGGTTCAGTGCAAATTAAGCACTATCAACTATATTTATAATGTCGTTTACCACGAAAATAATTTGTTCACGTACACGGGCCAGGCACTGGACATTGGAAAACACACTGTTTAAAATATGCAGCTAAAAGACTAATGGGTGTTTACGGGTATTTACACAACACCGTTTTCAACTAAAAATGTAAAACTTTTTACGCATTTTCGGCTGAAAATGCAAACGTTTGAAAATGGTCTACATGTAAACAAACAAAAACATGTTCATGAGGAGTCTTCTGACAACAATGTGTCGTCTGTGCGCGGAAAACTCAAAGGATGTGTTTTGTCAATAACCTGATACATTTTTAATGACCGTCAACAGCAAAATATGTTTTTTGCAGGCAGTGGGCTTTATGCACAGCTGCACTACTTCCTGAACTTAAGCCAGCTCCTTGTTTCCTGTCTGCCATTAATGGCCAAATTGATTAATTCAGGTGTGCCTGACCTCAGTAGTCACGGCAACAATAATCAGACACACCTGAATTAATCAATTTGGCCAATAATGGCAGACAGTTCAGGAAGTAGTGCATCTGTACATAAAGCCCATTGACCCTTCGCAGGGAGTTTGATTGACAGGCGATCTGACCAATCAAAATCCGGCATCTGCCGAATCCGCCATTTTTGTCTTTGCGAATGGTCAATTGGTGTAATACGACACCTTCCAGTAGGTACTAATTGTCACAGTGTCTGATTTGTGTTCCCTGAGTAACCACTAGAGGTCCTTTTTTCCCCACACTGTCATTCACATTAGGTAGTGCATTTCCCACAATCATTGTCAACATTCATCACTGGTTAGTGCACTCAGCTGTTTCCCATCATGATTACTTGTCTCTGTGTACAAATACCCTGTATATTTTAGTGTTTGTCACGGAGTCGTTGTTATTCATCACACAACATGTGAGGTCTGTTTATGCTCTGTTTATTTTTGTGTATTTGGATTATAACCCCTGCCTGGACTGGTTGATGAGTTTTGGATTTCCCTTAATAAATACTGCTGCACTATTTGATTTTACCTTGTCTTTGTGAGTGTGGATCATGACAGAACGACTCCGTCATGTTAAGGTCCAGCAGTAATGGGATTTCCAGAACCAGAGAGACGGAACCGTGCATAAACATTTTTCAATGTTTTGCATTGTGGGCCTGTCAGACTGGGGAGGTCATGGCGGCTAAGTCTCCAGCACCCCTTTCCGTCAGACCCAGAGAGTCATGTGAGGGAAGCCGTTTGGGCCAGGTTTTCTGGGGTCCGTAGAGGTCGTAGGAGGGGAGGTACTGGTGGTGCGTCCCAGCATCATTCTCCACTTCGCTCCCTCCTCGACCCTGGGCTGGTGATGTCCAACTTAGAGCTCCATCCGCCGCCCAGTCTAACCATCGCCATCAGAGATGGACCTCCAGCCTCTTCAAAGACCCGGAGGCCATGCTCGAGCAGCCCGCTGTCTTTCTGGAGGCCGTGCCCGAGCAGCCCGCTGTCTTTCTGGAGGCCGTGCCCGAGCAGCCCGCTGTCTTTTGGGCTCCTGGACTGTTTTGTTTTGTAGTTTCTTGGAGCGTCTATCAGCCGCTCCAAAGAGGGGGGGTTTTGTCACAGTGTCTGGTTTGTTTTCCCTGGGTAACCACTAGGGGTCCTTTTCACCCACACTGTCAGTCATATTACTGTAGGTACTGCATTTTCCACAATCCTTGTCAGCATTCATCACTGGTTATCCACAAGTTTCCTACGCCCCATGAGGCCTTGCGTCAAAAGTGGGCGCGACTTCCGTTTGGAAGTATACAAAGCGCAATTTGACATGCTTGACACTCGTTCATTCAACAGTTGACAGTCATTCAAGTTATAGCGATCCAAACTAGCTAACGATGTGGGAACACAACCTTAACGAAATTCAAAAGTGTGAAATAACAGTACCTTTACCCTCCGCAGTCGTTGATTGGGAGTATTATAATAACATTATTAATAATCAATACTCATCAAGGCATGGTGACAGACAGTTGTGTGAGCTGGCAAACATTTAAAATAAAAAATACACACTTAGTCATTGTGCTTTGGTCGGAGTTTATTCAAAATTATAAATTAATGTGCTACTTGAATAACTTACATTAACTGGCACATTTGGTATTCTGTCAACACAGGCTTTGATCCTGAGTTTAGGTGTAACATCAGTAGCGAACAGCCAATCACATGCTGATAGAGTTTATAGAACATTAAGAATTTAAACAAATGTACACAGGAAGATTCGTCGTCTTTTGGGAGGTGATGGAAACTACGGTCGTTGGCAGGATCAGAGACGGGCTCTGCAGGATCACTCTGATTTCGTTTTCAGCTTATGTTCAAAACAATCACGTTTAAGCCACTGAATTAGTTTAGTCCGTTATACATACAACCGTGAACAGCACATGTTGTCCCTGAGCTCCGTAACGACATCTCTCATAAAGATTTGCGTCTTTAAATAGTAAAATAATTCTCCGAAAAACAGCTAGCCTCTTCGCTAACTAACACACAAAATACCATTGGAATGCTACTTCCGCCGCGTCACTGGAAGTTTCACCCACTTTATTTTTTACAGGAGCGCCCCTCGGAAACTTGTGGATTGCACTAAGCTGTTTCCCATCATGATTACTTGACTCTGTGAATAAATACCTTGTATGTTTTAGTGTTTGTCACAGAGACGTTGTTATTCATCACACAACATCTGAGGTCTGTTTCTACTTTGTGCTTGTTTGTTTTGTGTTTTTGGATCGTGTATTTGGATTATAACCCCTTCCTGGACTAGTTGATTAGTTTTGGATTTCCCTCAATAAATACTACTGCACTATTGGATTTTACCTAGTCTTTGTGAGTGTGGATCGTGACACTTTCCACTTTCCTTTAAATTTTTAGCACTTGGTAAAGCACTGTTTACAGACTTCACCCACTGGAGTTACATTGATAATGCATAACCAATGTTTGTTCACAGACTCTTGCCCCATTGACTACCATTGTTTTTTTATTTAAGAGTTCTAGAAGGTTTAAAAGCAAAATGTGAAGGTCATATTGTTAAAGAGTTGTTCACCCAAAGGAATTAATTCAGTAATTATCCACCTAGATAATTGGATAACCTTGCCCCCATCGACTTCCATTGGCAGTGAATAGGCCTTCATTATGTAACTCAATGAGGCAAGGATTTAGGAAGTTTCAAAGCAAAATGCAAAGGTCATTTTTTTTTCAAGCAATTGCGTGAATTATTCTGTAAAACCCTGTTTAATATAGCAGTTTATCAACTTCACCCACTTGAATTACATTGGTAATCTTCCACCTAGATCTCTTGGCCCATTTACTTTGATTATCAATGTATGAAGCCTTATAATGGAAGTCAATGGGGCACGTGTTCAGAAAGGTTTAAAAGCGAAACTTGAAGGTCATATTTTTGTTACATTGTTGTGAATTATTCAGTAAAAATATGTTTTTAAGTATAGCACTGTTTAAAAACTTCACCCACAGGAATTACATTATTAATCATACACTTGAAGACTTAGGCTACACCATTGACTTCCATAGAGTGCATTTGTATCCGCCCAATTTTTCAGTGTCGATTCTGGAAGTATATTTTCAATCCATTTATATCTAGTATTTTGGCGTGTAATCCTTTTTTAGTTACAATGCAAATTTTTTTACAATTTTTTTATAAAATCTTCATTAAAACATTGTAACCCATAAACCAAGCTAACCAGTTACTTGGTGAATCACAACATTAGATTATGAAGAATGTTATGGAGAGGTTCACAGTGAAATCATAGTGCATTGCCGAGTTTGAGAAGTGATGGGAAAGAGTTTCTCGCCAGAGAAAAATGTGTGTCTCTCCAATTAGACGGTGAAACTAAATATCAAACCACCTTTGTCCTATTTCATACACCTATATCTCCTGCCCGTTCATTTTTACCGGCTAATCCCACACAACCGCATGACTTTATACTTCAAATGACACACATTATAGAAGTAGGCATTTAGGCAAGAGTGTTTGGATACACGCACATTTCCGTCCCATTATGCCGAACAATGAGGAGAAAACCTTAATCTCTCTAAATCAGCGCACAAAGCCCGGATCAAGCCTACTCATTCTTTTGTGCCGACTACCTGCTCACAGCGATTCTCTACGGCTGCCTCCCATTATTTGTGTATGTGCTTTCCAATTAAGCACCTGTTCTAACAAAGTGCTGCACCTGAAAGCAAGGCACTCCAAGCATGTCATGGAGAAAAGCTGGGCTAGATTGTGTTTCATCACACTCCTGTGTGTGTTTAAGCTCCGGGGTTCACACACACTCAACACTTGAGTGCGGAGTGGAATAAATAAAGTCAAAGTGTCATTTCCTCCTCTGTCAGGTTCTTTAGAGAAAAAATAAAACATTTAGAGCTGCCGGCGACTGAAATCCTGCCCCATTTGAATGTTTATAAATGCAGAATAATAGAACATTTAATAAATGCCCCAGACGTATGTGATTTTGTAACAATCATGTCAGTTTTTAGATTCATGTATCACTTTTTTTTATTAATGTTTTACTCTACAGTTGTGCAGTTTTGGGGGTATATATGGAACTTTTAAAATGTATTTGCCAAAATTAGTAATGATATTTATATAGAGGTTTATTTAAAATTTAGAAATGTTTTATGTAAAATTCAAATTAAAGAAGATTTACATTTCTCAATTTCATTCATGGTGAAAACATGAAACGTGCCATAGTTTAGTGGAAGATTACAGCCATCAACTGGAAAACAAACACTTTTGCGAGTGCTCAATGAATAGCTTGAGCATGAATGACATCTGGACAATGACATCACTTTTTTTTTCCAGAGCGGCTATATATATATATATATATATATATATATATATATATATATATTAAAATAAACAAAATTTATAACTTTTTTACAACAAAAATGAACAATCCATCACTGAACTTACTTCAGCTGGATTGTGACACTATGTTTCTAGATCTGCCAAAACAATCTATGTTGCATTATTTTCCTGTTATCACTATAAACTATGTGCTATCACACTGAATGCGTCTCTATAGCACACAGTGTGTTTTTACGCGAAAATTAGTTCTTACATGCGTAGGATATGCATGGGTTAGTTAGGGTAGGTTTACAGTACTACTGGTGTGGGGTGCGTGTGTATTACACACAAATTAACTGTGTATCATAAAAACATAAAAACTCATTTTCACACATAAATTGCATGATAAACACACTGCCTGCTATTGAGATGCATTTTCGTGAGAACAGGCTGACAGTGATGATGCTATAAAACATCTACTCAAAATGTTATACTATTGCGGCAATTAGAAATACATCCGGGTGATTGGCCAAATTTATTTGTAGGTTCATAAAAGTCTTTAATTGTGTATGGGTTCCACACCAATTGCTGAATTTAAACACGTTTTTTTAAACTAAAACAAATTTTAATTAATAATGCAAAGTATAGATTTCATTTTGTAAAACATTTGACCTAGAACGCAAAGTTTCTTGTGTTGGGGGTGAGTCTTGGTGGTAAATGCAAAGTGTCTTGAAAAAAAAGGAGAACGTACCAGGGGAATATAAAGCTTCTTGGTGGAATGCAATAATTTTGGGGGGACCACAAAACATTTTGTGAGAGAACTCAAATATAATTCAATGCATTTGAGATATCACCCTTCATACTCACCCGAAGTGCGTAATGATGCTGTCTAGCTTTGGCACAGGCGAATGTTGCCTTCAAATTTTGCTTATGTTGGCAGCTCATTCAGCTGGCAGGTTGAACACAGCCCTGTCCCAAAATTCATTCTCACCTTTATAAGTCCCTCCTCTTTTGCAGTAATCAGTGGTGGTCAGCTGGTGGCCCACATCTGGCAGGCTGGTGTTGGAACAGCTGGGCTGAGCAGGTGCAGAAGCGCTGGTGTGTCAGCTCTGATAATGTTGTGATGCTTAACGCTCTGCCTCCTGGCTGAATCTGCTATCTGCCCTCTTACAATAACCCCAGCCAGACAGGCAACAGCACACACATTCACAGTCAGTTTCCATAAATGAGGGTTATCTAATGCTGCGATCAGCAAAGAAGCATCCACATATCAAGCACAATGTCTATAATATCACCAAAAAACCTAAAGTCGAAACTGAAAATGTTTTACATACAAAAGGAATACATGTTTAGTAGCAAAATTGTGTTTTTATGACCCAGGGGATGACTTGTGTTAGATTTTATTTTAAAACAGACGTATCACATTTGTTTAACTGCTACTTTTAAGTGACATTTATGGATGGATTTTTTTCTTTTCTTCTAGTCCCAAAGGCACACTTTCAACATCTAACTATAATAATCCATCATTAAAAATTATATACATATATTATTGTATTTCAAAAACCGTGTAATTTTTGACAAGTGTCCATCTTTAGTACATCATTTTCGTATATACATACTCTTAGTTTACTTATGGTAGTAATACTTTCCACTTTTAGAATTTCTCAAACTGTATGTTTAGCTAATGTTTGTTAAAGTCAAGAAAATAATTACACGGGTTGCCACAGAACTACTTTTTGCTGTTTGTTTTCTCCATTGTGCTGGATAGATAAGTGCATATGGGACTCAACAAGGATCTCTTGCATCACAAAGCATTAAATTGTTAAATAAACACATGCACTGCTCTCGTTCTCAATGGTTTGTAACAGCGGAGTAATTGCGGACTGACATCAAAGTGATTGCGAGGCAATGGAGGCTCTTTCCCTGAGCCTTTGTGCGTTAATGGACAGTTAATTCACTGTTAATCAAAAGCCAAGTACACTATACACTAATGTGTTCCAATTCGCCACTTGCCTGCTGTTAGCAAGCTTTTAGCCTCCATTTAGACTATTGTGAAAATGCCAACCAAGCCAAAAGGCAACTTGCATTGTTTTTATTTTCATTTCATTTCATTTATTTGTTTATTTTACAGGGACAGTGCTCATTAATTGACAGTAAAATAACTGTAAATGAGCCAGAGTTAGCTCAACAGGCTAATTTGCATCTGTTGTCCCTGGCCAGTTATTATGATGGCAACCTAAAAACAAAATATAAAGCAAGAAATGACTTTTACAGTCCACAAATAATAACAACATTAAAAGCAATAAAAAGACAAATACGACACACAACAATAAGTAACGAATCAACATCAGCACACAATATAGGCAAAAAAAATAATAATAGCCATCTATGGTCTTTATACATCTATGTTTTAGCCCTTGGACCACTTTTGTACTTTAAAAGGATATTTCACCCAAAAATGGACAATATTGTGTGTATTTTATATAAAAATGAATCATATATTCATTGATTCAAGGACTTAAATCAATCAGTGTCCCATTAAAAAAAGACCAGCGGTCCATCTATAAAGCGGTTGCAACCACAGTTACAACAACGTGTAATGGATTCCAGTCATTTAAAGGTTCATTAAATTTACTTTGGTCAAGTGCAATAGAAATACTATGATTTATAAGCTATAAATTGCAGCAGTTTCATAGCACTTCAGGAGGGTTTATTGGGCATGGTCAACTTCTGGCCAAGAAACATAAACTGCCAATGGTGGATGTTTGAGCTGTGTTTGCATGCTGAGCACATTTCGGCACTAACAAGGCGATGTTTAAGAGTACAGTTGGTCTTTGCTTGGGATTAAGACATAATTCTC
Source organism: Pimephales promelas (assembly GCF_988280905.1). Lineage (NCBI taxonomy): Eukaryota > Metazoa > Chordata > Actinopteri > Cypriniformes > Leuciscidae > Pimephales > Pimephales promelas. The sequence continues at coordinate 20,973,529 of NC_142770.1, read as the reverse complement.
TCTTTTACACTTTTTAAAAGTGTGTTAAAGCTACACTGTCTAACTCTTTTAGTTTATTCTTAGCTAAAAACACTTAGTTCGTTCAAAAATATATGTGCTCATTAATGTATATTTACTTCGTTCAAGTAATAAAGTATTCTCGTGAGTGTATAATATGCCATTGAAAATACATACGGGTAAGGGGTTCTAATGTCGGTCGCCATGTTGCCCCTCCATCTTGAAAGTACATTAGCCAAAAAGGGACATACCCGTTAATTCAAGCTTCGCGTTTACGTTTGAGTTAACACTCATGGACGAGGTCGAACTGGAAGCCATGTTAATCTTGGACTACATTGGCCACCGTAGGAGTTAAAACGAAATCGGAATTGAGAGGAACAGAAACTAATATTCACTGGATGGTCATATACCTTTTCACCGCTAGATGGGGGTAAAAATCACACAGTGGTAGCTTTAAGGATGAGTCAAAAAAGTCTAATCTCTGCAAGTACTCTTAAGTGGCCTTTTATTTCATTAAGAGCATACATTTAATATACTGTAAGCGAGCTTCTTGTTCACAAGGGTATAAAAGTCACTGTAAGTATGTATAATGTATTTTTGGAAATATTAATAGAATACAATAAAATGAGCAACATGGCAGTTACCCATATTCCTTTAAGTGCAAATACTCCTCAAACATTGTTAGTGTTCACATACTCAATTGTTCAACTCAATATATTGAAAACATTGTTCTCTGTTTGGTGCACATTGACCTGTGTAATGTTGTTCTTTGGAGACTACACAACACTTTCAGCGTTGAAAACACTGTAAAACGCAGCTCAGGACTCAGGAGTTAAGCAACTTTACGTGGCTTCACGGTGTTAAACTCAGGAGTTAAGTGACTTTACGGTGGTAAACTCAGGAGTTAAGCGATTTTACGTGGCTTTACGGTGTTAAACTCAGGAGTTAAATGACTTTACGTGGCTTTACGGTGTTAAACTCAGGAGTTAAATGACTTTACGTGGCTTTACGGTGTTAAACTCAGGAGTTAAGCGACTTTACGTGGCTTTATGGTGTTAAACTCAGGAGTTAAGCGACTTTACGGTGGTAAACTCAGGAGTTAAGCGACTTTACGTGGCTTTACGGTGTTAAACTCAGGAGTTAAGCGACTTCACGGTGTTAAACTCAGGAGTCAAGCGACTTTACGTGGCTTCACGGTGTTAAACTCAGGAGTTAAGGGACTTTACGTGGCTTTACGGTATTAAACTCAGGAGTTAAGCGACTTTACATGGCTTTATGGTGTTAAACTCAGGAGTTAAGCGACTTTACGGTGGTAAACTCAGGAGTTAAGCGACTTTACGTGGCTTTACAGTGTTAAACTCAGGAGTTAAGCGACTTTACGGTGTTAATCTCAGGAGTTACAGGACTTAACGTGGCTTTACAGTGTTAAACTCAGGAGTTAAGCGACTTTACGTGGTTTCACAGTGTTAAACTCAGGAGTTAAGGGACTTTGCGTGGCTTTACGGTATTAAACTCAGGAGTTAAGCGACTTTACATGGCTTTATGGTGTTAAACTCAGGAGTTAAGCGACTTTACGTGGCTTTACGGTGTTAAACTCAGGAGTTAAGCGACTTTACGTGGCTTCACGATGTTAAACTCTGGAGTTAAGTGACTTTACGTGGCTTCACGGTGTTAAACTCAGGAGTTAAGCGACTTTACGTGGCTTCACGGTGTTAAACTCAGGAGTTAAGGGACTTTACGTGGCTTTACAGTGTTAAACTCAGGAGTTAAGCGACTTTACGTGGCATTATGTTGTTAAACTCAGGAGTTAAGCGACTTTACGCGGCTTGTTAAGCGACTTTACGCGGCTTTACGGAGTTAAACTCAGGCGTTAAGTGACTTTACGGGGGTAAACTCAGGAGTTAAGTGACTTTACGTGGCTTTTCGGTGTTAAACTCAGGAGTTAAATGACTTTACGTGGCTTTACAGTGTTAAACTCAGGAGTTAAGCGACTTTACGTGCCTTCACGGTGTTAAACTCAGGAGTTAACCGACTTTACGTGGCTTTACGGTGTTTAACTCAGGAGTTAAGCGACTTTACGTGGCTTCACAGTGTTAAACTCAGGAGTTAAGCAACTTTACGTGGCTTCACGGTGTTAAACTCAGGAGTTAAGTGACTTTACGTGGCTTTACGGTGTTAAACTCAAGAGTTTAGTGAATTTACGTGCCTTCACGGTGTTAAACTCAAGAGTTAAGCGACTTTATGTGGCTTCACGGTGCTAAACTCAGGAGTTAAGCGACTTTACGTGGCTTTACGGTGTTAAACTCGGGAGTTAAGCGACTTTACGGTGACAAACTCCGTGAATGTTTGTCGGTTTGTGTGTCTGTGTTTGTTTGCCCGTGGGTGCGTGAGTCTGGAGAGGTGTAGTAAGCGTATCACTCCAAGAGGTACGATATGCCACTGCTAACGAAATAGAGCTCGGTTGTAAGAAGTGCACCCAGGGCACCTTTTCCACCAACCGTTAATAATGGCATGATTGAATCAATAAACAGTGCTGGATCCAAGCGCTCTGACACTTGCTGACTGCAAGCTGTTGTAATTTACTCCTCTTGCTCTGGCTAATGGTACCATACTGATGTCAAACACACAGGATATTAAGAAGCAGATACAACCGCAGAAATTAAAGCTTCGACTAAAAAACAAAAAAAACAGCGAGAGATATCATAGGGCGGTATGACAAAATCTTACATGGTGGACGTTAAATACAGCATCATGAATATTTTGAGGGGGGGATTCAATAAAACTTTTGTTTACATATTACATAATCAATGTACTTCCTCTCATTTGATTATTTTCTGTTTGTATTTGAAAACAAAAGATAAGATTATTTATAACAAATGACTTATATGTTTGGCTTCAGTGCAAAAACAACTTCACATTATGAAATACTTGAGTTGTAAGTAACATGATTAAATTGATATTTGTTTTGGCTTAAGATTCACTCTGAGAACATCCAATTCTTGAGCAAATGATTTTTGGGGGTAATTTATTTACTATGAACTGATTATTAGTTTATATGATCCAGTAGATGTGTTCATGCAGGTGGTCCATTTGATTGAGTGATCTGGTCATTAAATTGTGCGAAATCTCTTAAAGGGATACTCCACTTTTTTGGAAATAGGCTCATTTTACAACTCCCCCAGAGTTAAAAAGTTGGTTTTTACCGTTTTCGAATGCATTCAGTCGATTTTCTGAAATTTCGAAGAAAATCAGTAACCAGACAGTTTCTGGTCTCATTGACTTCCATAGTATATTTTTTTCCCACTATGGAAGTCAATGGGACCAGAAACTGTCTGGTGACTGATATTCTTCAACATATCAGAAAATCGGCTGAATGGATTCGAAAACGACCCAACTGTTTAACTCTGGGGGAGTTATAAAATGAGCCTATTTCCAAAAAAAATGTCTTTAGCTGACACATTTCTACCCAGCTAACAAAAAACGTCCAAAATTTTGATAACATTCCCATTTAGTTGTGGAAATGTTATTTCTGAATGTTCACAGTGTCCAGTTTTTTTTAGACGTTTAAGAAAAATGGGAAAACTTTTCATACAAGATTATATATTAATTTTGGTTTTTTGATATCAATTGTTTAATTTTGTTTCTTTTTTACCTACAATATGCTCTTTAAAGTGGACAGTTTTTTAGACGTTTAAAAAAATGGTGACATTAAGCAAAAACATTAAAGGAACGTTACATTTTGTGAACATTATAGGATACTAGCTTTTTGAATGTTGAACGGTTTGAAACAATCAGTCAATAACATAAAAAACGTTTCAGGTAAAACGTTCCATGATTAAATTTAAATAATGCTTTTGTGCTAACGTTTTGAGAATGGAATAAATGAACTGGAAAAACATTTGTTTGGAACTTTGAGAGAACGGACCTTGCAAGAACGTTACAGAAAGTTCTGAGAATCTTTCCTGTTAGTTGAGTTTTTGCTGGACATTTTACTATATATCATTCTGGTCCGCCTTACATCAAATAAGCAATATTTCTTTATCACAGAACAAAATAAGAGAACAGATAGCGAAACCTGTTTGTGTAGCTTTACGCTTATCTCACTAAAAGGAAAATCAACAAGGCCAGAAAAAGAGTGATGTCTAGCGGTCGGGACGCTCGGAGGTCCTGATGAGATCACTTGAGTGGTGTCAGTGAGAAACGGTTTGCTTTTACACTGAGTGCTGAAGGATGACATTGGCCTGCTTTATCTCCAGGTCTTGCGGGGTGAGATTGGACAGCGGAATGAAGTGGCCTTAAAAAGTATTTACAGCAAACAGCATGACATCATTCTAGGCCTTCTTTCTAGGTCAATAAATCTGAGAGGAAAGCAGCATTGTGCTGTGATGCTCGTCTTGTGGGTTATGCGTAGGATTAAAACAAAAAAAAAACAGTTTCATACATAATATATTATTTTCAAAAACGTGCACAAAAAGATTGTTTCAGGCCCCCAAAACGCCATTATGATGTAAATTAACACCCAAAATGTATAAAGACTTTCATGTTTTTAGTGTAAAATGGTGTCGTGTAAACTGTCCTTAGTACATGTATATTAAACAGTGTTTACTGTAACATACGTGAATACACCCGTGCTAAAGTTGACTAAAAAGAGATTAGCATGGTGTACTCTCCATAAGATCATCTCTCAATGCAAATCAAACCAGCTAACCAGGCTAACTGAAATAAACCCATGCCGATCTCTACGTATGGTGAAGGGTGTGTGACGATGTGGGGATATTTTAATCCCAAAGGCCAAGGGAACTTTATTAGGATGCAAATTGTCCTGGATCCATGAAATAACTAGCCTTTAAAAATAAAAAGCTCCTGCTCCTCTATGGGAATTTAACATAGAGGTGTCCTGACTTATGACCCCTGTATTTTAAGGAAGAACATTGATTTGTTTACCATACATTATTCATTAACAAAGAAAATCGGTGTCCGTAAAGGTTGGATTTTTCCTCTTTTTTAAAATTAAGGCATTAAGATCAATATAAAAAAATGTATGCCTCTTTAGTCAACTTTAGCATGGGTGTGTTCACTTATGCTAAGCACTGAATGTTTCTGCAGGTTACTCGCTTACAAGTGTCTTCATGAGCGAGTCATTCAACAAAACTCGAAATTGTATAGCATAGTCGCTATTACACTTGGTTTAAAACTTGATTTCCCATGATAACATTTCGGAGGTAATAAATCGGCCATATACCGCCAAAACGGTATTGATTGTTTGATTTTTTTGGGGGGAAATGACAGAATTTGAAAGCTGAGACTTTGTTTCAAATCAAAAGGCAACAAACATGAAAAGTGACCCACAGTCTATGTTCAACTTTCTCTTCATAAGTAAATAAATGCATAATGTAGCTTATATGCTTTTCCTGTAAGTTGTGTAAATAAAAATGAGAACAAAAACAGAGCCTATATTAAAAGGCTTATTATAAATAAAATACGAAAAATGAAATGATGGGTACTAGAAGATTGACACATTTTTTACCACCCTCTCCGTCAAAAAGACGGAAAATGCATAAGTTAATGTGAACTTTGTTATAAACTGAATTTTATTCCTTCAATATCACTGACTTAATGCATTAAACATGTTCTATATAATGATTTTCTAATTGAAAAAAGCTTAACATGCAATTTAGCATTCCAGGCTCATCTGCTTGTCTGTACATAGCATGATCAATATTAGCATTAGTAAAAGCCTTTAAGTGTGTTACTTCCTGCCAGGAAGCGACAACTTTTTGGAGGGAAAGTAACAGCTCAATGTTTAAGTGTTAGCAATGGATTTGACGAATTTTATATTTTGTGGTGATAAAATTACAGAAATCAATGTAATGACATCAAAAACCTCATGCTAACATGCTAATGACTAACGTTAGCTCTCTAGTTGCATCCTGTTAGATGTCCTCTTCATTGCCATTGTTTGTTTTTTACTTTAAGAGAGGCTGATTTTGATTAGTCTTATATTAGCTTTTACAGAAATCTTTTCATAAATTACATTAAACACACGCATAATCCTCTAATAATCCCCTCTTAATGAAAAAAGGGTGTGTGGGATGCGTCTTCATATCTGAGATCATGTACAACAGCAATGCTAATTACAACAGTGTAAATTAAGTCGTCATGATTACACTTGATTACGGAAACACTTTCTTTGATAGTAATGCTGTAAATGCCAAGGGCTGCAAATCAGCCAGGCATAGCCAAACTGAAGAGATGTCTCCTTGCAGCTAGCATAAGGACCCCGCTCAGCCTGCGAAATGCATTGCTGATAGTTTCTCCTGCCGTGGAAATGGAGAAGGTTTCAGGGGTATTATGGCGAGGGAGGGGCAATTACCTGAGCACAATTACTGTATCTAACAGCCGCCATCCATCATCCTCTCCTCCCTCTCACAGCGGATTCCGTTGCGTAGCCTTATTCTGCTCCTGCTTTCCAGAGGAATTGCAGAGACACTCGGCCGTCTTGGTGAGTCTGGCGTAGACTTTAAAATGCCAATTGAAAACCTGAGCGGCGTTCCAAAAAAAAAAAGTCGTTTTCCGTTTGCGCTCAGCCCCGCCCGCCCCATCTACACCTGTCAAGAACGGATCTGGGAAAATCGGGGAAATGAAGCACACGGGGAATGCAAGCAAGCTGGGGAACTGTCGAAACTACCCTGGAGAGCCTTTAATGACAAGCTTTATTTTCGACATGAGGTAAATGCATTGACGTGAAGAGGAAATGCCGTGTCACTTAATTAAAATAAGAAGCGAGGTAGATAGTTTATGCATGACCTTCAGTGACATGCTCAAATCAGTTGAACACCTGTGATATAAGAAAATAAGAAGCTATAATTTTCCATCCCAAGAATGTGAATTATATCATACAATCCAGCAGGTGGACGAATTAGACATTGCACACTGGGGACTATAGGACGGCCGATCACGGGCGCCAACGAGGAAGTCATTTTGTCTCAGATGGAGCAATACGCCACCGCTTCGGGCCTTTCGGGTGCTTGAGTTATACGACTTTATGGCAGAGAAGTGATATTAGATGGAGATTAGATTCCATACAAATCCGCCCTTTAAAGAACCATGAAGATGGCAGTAAACAAGGTAGATCCAATCTTTTTTTTTTAGCTCTCCTTCCGTTTTTTACAACGGCTCATCTGGGGCCGAGACAGGAGGAGAGCGAGGTGAGTGAGAGGAATACTGATGAAGATTCGGCTGAGAGAACAGGTGCTGGTGGAGACAGGTGAGCAGAGAAGTGATCCTGAATATCTAATGGAGCCTCAGGGCAGTCAGGTTAGTGCAGAGGTGTCTTTGATTAATAATTATGCCATGTTCTCTGAGAAACCCCGGACTCAGTGTGTGTGTGTGTGGGGTCTACTTTCACTTAACACACTAGCATTTAAAGTGCCCCTATTATGATATTTTCGGATATGGCCTTTCACATGTGTAATATCTGTTTGAAAATATTATGTAATAAGAGCTGTTTGTGAATGTACAAGGCCAGAAAAGTTTGAGAGATCAAAGTGCAGATAAATACAGTTAATTTCTCCCTAGTTATCAGTAATTCCAGTTTTACTTTATACTCATTCCTATGTTTGTAACAAATTTGCATAATGCCAGTCTATGGTCCAATTAGTCCAATTAGAGCAGAGTAGACCAATCACAACAGACTGGGCCATCTGACCAATCAGAGCAGAGTAGACCAATCACAACAGTCTGGACCATCTGACCAATTAGAGCAGAGTAGACCAATCACAACAGACTGGACCATCTGACCAATCAGAGCAGAGTAGACCAATCACAACAGACTGGGCCATCTGACCAATTAGAGCAGAGTAGACCAATCACAACAGAATAGGTTATCTTACCAATCAGAGCAGACTGGACCATCTGGCCAATCAGAGCAGAGTAGACCAATCATAACAGACTGGGCCATCTGACCAATCAGAGCAGAGTAGACCAATCATAACAAACTGGGCCATCTGACCAATCAGAGCAGATTTGATTGACAAGGAACAACAAATAAAGGGAATGATGTTCAGGACAGCACAAGGGTTAACAAATAGTTTGCCTTGTGTTCTTCAGAATATTTAAAGTATCCACTTTGTCTTGTCAGTCCACAGGTTTGAAGGTGAGTACAAATTAAGGAAACATTATTCTTGGACGGACATGAAATCACACTTTGTTCATTTGTCTGCAAACCAGTCCTCATAGACAGACACCTGTGTGACCCATGTGTTACTCTCCTCTGTGAATCCCCCTGCATCTAGGGACTCTGATAAGGGCTTTCCTCAAGTTCGGTGCTCGACATAAAACATTTTTTCACGAACTATTCACAAGGCAGAACTTTCTCCAACTCTCCAAGCCTCCGCTCACACCGCCCTCGCCTCGGGCGCAAAGACAGAACAGTTGTCTCTCCAACTTTGATTTCCAGTCATGTCCACCTGGGAGAACATTTGGATTTCAAAGACAAAGTGAGCACTTATGAAAGCTGCCATCTCTAGTGAAGTTCTCAAACGTCTGACATTGAACTACTGCCAACAATCTTGCAGCATAGAAGCCCTCGACATCAACCGAGCAGAAGGATGGATGTAAACCAGTGAACTAAACCTTTCCTTTAACAGACTGGTCTTGTAATGAGGTCCGTCAATCAGCATTGGTTTGGCATCATTTATGATTCACGTAATTGGCTCACAAATAATCGAGTCCAGAACTGAATGCACAAGGGCAAAGATTGATCTGAATGGAAATGCTAACAGCTAGCTCCCTACAGGCATTGTAGACCTCTTAAGCTTACTGCTCGTCATTCATTCTACATACACAAGTATGATACATACACCCATGCATACATACATTAGGTAGATAGAAAAGAATATTAATATTTAATGAGCTTCGGCCTTTGAGCCACTGCCAGGAATTATAAAACACCCTGAAAGAGAGTAAAGAATTTCATGAGTACGGTGACATTTCACTGAACCTTGTGAATGTAAAAAAGAGGAGTGGAAGCTAGTCGACTGGAATCCCACAAAACATACTTCATCTTGGCACCAATAAGGGTGTTTTGAGCATTTAACAAAGTTTTAGTTGCAATTAAAGGCATAGTTCACTCAAAAATGAAACCTCTGTCAGTAATTACTCACCCTCGTGTTGTTCCAACCCCATCTGACTTTCGTTCATCTTCAGAACACAGATTAAGATATTTCTGATTAAATTTGAGAGCTGGATCACTCCTCCATAGAGTTCTTAAAGGAATTGAAACTTGCCAGCCCAGAAAAGTTATTAAAGACATCTTTAAAATAGTCAGAGTGACTACAGCGGGTCAATCTTCAGTTTATCAAGCAACGAGAAGACTTTATGTGTGCAAAAAAACAAACAGATATAACGACCAAACAATTGCAGTTGCTGTTATACGGTAGGGGGCGCTGTGAAACATTTTCTGTATAATAACTTTTCCAGCCCAGAAAAGTTATTAAAGACATCTTTAAAATAGTCCGAGTGACTACAGCGGGACAATCTTCAGCCCAGAAAAGTTATTAAAGACATCTTTAAAACTGCCGAGTGACTACAGCGGGTCAATCTTCAGTTTATCAAGCAACGAGAATACTTTATGTGTGCAAAAAAACAAACAAATATAACGACCAAACAATTGCAGTTGCTGTTATACGGTAGGGGGCGCTGTGAAACATTTTCCGAAAGAGTAGAGAATCTCCCGATCAAAACACAGGCAAAGAACAAGAACAAGAGCCTGCTAGCTTAGCTTCAAAAAAAAGATGGCCGACACTATGTGTAATCCCAATCCTCCATAATGCATCTGTCTGTGTATTCAGTACCTTCATCCATATTTTCAAAAGTTTCTGCCGGTGAAATCAGACGCACTAGCACTGATCTGTGATAGGTCTGTTAGTGCATTAGGTCCAACCCCCTATGGGCGGGTTTGAAAGGGTGGGATCTAGGGCTCGTAGTCTTTACAGAAATCCCCCCCCCCCCCATCATTGTAGGAGGAAATGAAAAAGGTAAATAGCAGATTTCTCTCGTCTCAGGGGAAAATGAAAGTGTTACATGACCATTCAATAGTACTGGGTTTCTAACAATTGAAAGCTTAATGCAAATGGGTGGAGTGTCCCTTTAAATGTTCTATAAACAACGCATATCATTTTAAAACCGTGCAACCGAAATGTGACGTATTTTAGATTACGTCTTGATTTTAGCCAACCATACATACATGGTTTCAAAAATGTACTATGAAATACAACCAGCCCACATTGTGGAACATAATGTGTTTACTTTAAAAGATGAAATGTGGAATAAATGTGGAAATTCATACAAGGGAAGTGTTGCAAAATACAAATCTGGGTGGATCATATACTCCTGTAGCTCAAAAAAACCTCGCTATCATTCTCAACCGTTTGGAGTAAAGGGCTAAAGCCCGCCGTACCTAATGCAAAATCAGGGCATCCAGTGCCCAATATCTGCTCACAGCAACCAGACGTCCCGTTTCATTCCCTCTCGCTCTCGGGAAGCTTATCTCTTTCCACACCGTCCTCTCCCTCAGCCCTTATCACCTTCTAAGCTCTGTCACGCATTCACAGCTTTGGCAAGGACAGCTCCGTGTCTGTGTACAAACACTATCCGTCAAAACCCATTCATGTAAACTTCAAATACCTCTTCCTTTCCTTTCACTCTTTCTCCATCTGTCTATCAATCCATCTCAAGTCTATGAAGCTTATGTCATGGTAATTCCTATGCATTTCTGAATTCCTGTCATTGATAGGACGTTTGCCCAGTTCCCCGCAGACGATAACGGGAATGTGTTCCGTGATACAAGGTGAGGAAACATCCCATTTGTTTTGAGAGCCGAAATTAAGGCTATAAAATAAACTGGGATTCCCAGACGAGATGTTAAAGAGACATTTGAGCAGAATTGTAAAATAAAATCTGTAGCTATTTTGTTTTTGTTTGTTTTTCAAAATACCTTAACTGAGTTTAGTGACTTGTACGGTCGTTGGATATCACTTTTGGCCACTAGCCTACTGTAAAATATAGCAATACCGTAAATGCTGCACAATGCATTCTGGTATTGCCTTCTCCACAAAAGCCCAGATAGCAACATAGTGCCACACTCTGTTGCTACAATATCCCATTTTAGAGGTATCTATTTTTGCATAAGTTAAACTCAAAATCAAATGATTGTAATAAAAGATTTGACCAGAAACATCATATTTAGCTGTGTCTCGCTTTTTTCCTACATTACAAAACATTAACATTCCTTAAACTCATAAAACTGAAGAAATAACATAATTCGAACCCTCTGGCGGCCTAACCAAATGAGTTTAATGCAAATTGATCAAATATGCGATGACTTAATTAAGGCTAAATCTGCAACTCTATACTCGTTCTTGCGTAGCTTCTTTAGTTTTGCTTACAATTAGTATTTAATTATGGCTTTTTACTGTTTATATAGAAAATGACATGCTCTGTCTTTTGGTAAAATTGCTTACGGCATACAATATGAATAGACAATAAAACAGCTTATATATTTAGTTTGACCTCCTGAGGTTGACACTCAGCATTTTCTGTAGGTTAAAGCTCCTTCTTTCACCGACCATTGGATGAAAGACCTATTCTGTACCCTATTCGGGGAAAGTGCATGCTGCCTACGTAGGCACCTCACTAGTATAGACCAACACACTTCTTAAAAACTTTTCTGCTTGCAGCAGCACATCCAAAAATTGAATGCAAACCAAGACTTGCATTCAAAATGGTTTTGGAGTCTATAATGTACAAAAACCAAATGAATCCAATCTCAAAAATGCAAATGATGCTAAAATTCTCAGACGTTGGACGATGACGTCAGACAGGCTGAGTCGTAATGTAGCTTATGAATATTAATCAGTCCTAATGTTGCCAGGTGATCTGATTGGATAGTCCAGTGCAGCCTAATTAATATTCAAATATTCCATGCTTGGTCTATTTCTTGTCTTGACTTGGACATCAGGAAATAAACAACAAAATCATATAAAAAATTATCACTGTCAAAAGCATATTAAATGGCTATTTTTCATATCAGTATGAGCTCAGTTTCTAGACGTGGTTTGCTTTTGCACTTGTTTTCGTTCAATTCAAAAGTGAAGTGAGGTATTCTATTTGTAAGTATTTTTTATGGCCCTCGGGCAACCCGACATCATTTCTGAATTGTGTTCGCTCGACATATAGTGAGAGTGCAGACTCATCACACTTGATTTGTGAGATAACAGGAGCGCGGGACGTGTGATAAGAGGCAGGACGACTGACCAAGTAGAAGCCCATAAATGTAATATAAGAGTGCTTAGATCATCTTGCCAAGTTATTAAAGGGGGTCGTATCATGAAAAATCTAATTTTCTTTGATCTGATATAGAACAGCTTGATGAAAACACACTAACTTTTAGAACTCAGGTCCAAAAATACATCTGTTGGGGGAAAAAAAACTTAAAAAACGTGTTTACATGTCAGTAGCGCCTTCTGTGGGACTTTAGATTAGTTTCCCTTGTAAAAAGAAAAAAAATAGGTACAATTTAACACAGTTTTCTAGTCTTCAACTGTCCAATCTTGTAAATTGTTGCCTCTTTTTCCTATTTGTAGTGGAGATGAGTGGTACCCGGTGGGGTCTTCTGCTGTTGTAGCCTATCCGCCTCAAGGTTGCGAGTGTTGTGGCTTCACAAATGCTTTGCTGCATACCTCGGTTGTAACGAGTGGTTATTTCAGTCAAAGTTGCTCTTCTATCAGCTTGAATCAGTCGGCTCATTCTCCTCTGACCTCTAGCATCAACAAGGCATTTTTGCCCACAGGACTGCCGTATACTGGATGTTTTTTCCCTTTTCACACCATTCTTTGTAAACCCTCGAAATGGTTGTGCGTGAAAATCCCAGTAACTGAGCAGGTTGTGAAATACTCAGACACCACCAACCATGCCACGCTCAAAATTGCTTAAATAACCTTTCTTTCCTATTCTGACACTCAGTTTGGAGTTCAGGAGATTGTCTTGACCAGGACGACACCCCTAAATGCATTGAAGCAACTGCAATATGATTGGTTGTTTAGATAATTGCATTAATGAGAAATTGAACGGGTGTTCCTAATAATAAAACATGTTACATGTAATATTATCTCAGGTTGGTTGTGTAGCGATAATCCACAAAGAGGATGCGTGATGCAGAATGACGATAAATAAGACACAGAGAGCAATGTCATAACAATCCAACAAAGCATTACATAACATTAATACAAGACAAAGAACTGAGGAAGACTGAAGACTTAAATATACAGAGGAAGAAAATCAAAGGAACAAAGAACAGGTGTGACACTAATCAGGGACTGTGGCAACTAATGAATCAATCAGTTTTTTTTAATAAACTAGCAAAAAATATAATTTTTTGGGGCTTTCAGTTTGAAATTCTCATATTGTCCGATTTCCTGTTTCCCCGCTGATGTTTTCCAGATGTTTCTTGTACTATATATTTACAGTTTTTTTCCCCGATTTACATTGTTTTGTTGTGCTTTTTTTTATGTTGATTTAATAGCCTGGAATTGGCAATTGGGTCTCTACGCACCTCTCGCCAAGAGTCAAATGCTGCACTTTGCAGGTAATTTATTTCTAAATCAAACCCAGATGGGACATTTAACAAAAGTGAAGTCATTTATAATCTTTGAATGGTGAAATTGAATCAAATCATCAAAGTTCAACAAGTGAAATATCATCCAAAAAGTGATGCAAACGACCAAGCAGAGGGATTGCAGGATCGCCATCTTTACACGTGTAAGATTATGTCCATAAAGGCTGGGAGAAGTTGCATTTTAATGCAGTTTATGAAATATAGAATCTGTTTTTGGTGTGAGTAAGACGAGTTAAGAATGTTGTTGCATAAACATATTTCTACATCCCTAGTGGCCCCTAAAGGAATTGCATTGGGTAGTCCCAACCAAACACGAGTTTGGCCAAAAGTAGACATGTTGGATCGTTCAAACAAACATCAGAAAGCCACAATTTTACACTCTTCAGTAAGTCAGCTTACAGATGGCTGACTTATAGTTATCACTGCACATTAAACTTGGACAGGAGAATAAATTTAAGGAGAAAACCTTCAAATAGACTCCTTGACCTTATTCTCGACAGTCCATGGATGTATATGTCAATGTATTCCCCTGCAACAGAACCAAAATTTAGCTTAGTGTGCATCATAAAGTATTTTAATTTAAGAATAGGTAAATTAAATGTTGATTATCTGTGATGTTTACAGTTGCAGACTGAACGCTATGTGGTGATTTACTCCCTGTCAGCATGTATGCAATATTAAACTATTAGATACTGATTTATACACAACAGTTATATGACTGGCTCACAGGACGCATTACTTTGGCCATGATGCTAATGGGAAACTGCACCAAGCCAAACAGCTTTAGTTTTCCCCAAAAGTTTCTCTCTGTCTGTGTGTTTCCTAACAGCCTGTGTTTGTAATGGACCTGTCGGAGCAATAATAATGATGAATAAGTCTCCAGTGGGAGGAGGGTGTGTGTGTGTGTGTGTGTGTGTCTATGCGGGAGAACGTGAGATGGGCAGGGCTGAAAGAACTGAGACCAAACCCGGTGAAAAAGTGCAGAGATTATAACTGTGGCAGACTGTCATAAATCAAAGGAAAGAGTTTTGCCACTAGAAAAGAGTCCCTGCTGTATTAAAAGGAACGCCAGTGCAACAGTTTTCACAGCTCCCCAAATGACCCTGAACATTTAAGTCATTTCACACTTAGGCCTAACTATCAATAGCATTTGTTCTGCATTTTTAGGCATTTGTTTCAGTCTGACTGTCCTATAAAATCAAAATGGAGCTTTTGTGGCTTTTAATCCACGTCTAGAAGCTTTGAGGTCGTCTATATGCTGGTGTAGGGCTTGTCCAATCTTTTTTAGAACGTCCGAACGTTTTTAGAACCCAAGTTCCAATCGGAATTTGTGTCCCTCTCACAAACCCTATACTGTTCCCCACCATATTTACTCTTTGTAATGACACAAGCTTGAATCTGTTGGACCCCATTGATTTTCAGCCTTCGGGATGAACTCTACTTTTAAGAGACGCCTTAAATTATCCTTAATAATTAAAATTCAACCCCAATGGAAATGCCTATCCATGACGTCACCATTTGTGCGCTGGCCACCCAAGATTTGCAGTACGCCAAACTCATTGTCATTTTAATAGAGCCTCAGGATGTGTTTGATTGGGCAATTATTTCTAGGTGACAACAATGCAGTCTATTCGCGTTTTTATTATCTGCGGGAATGCTTTATTTCTCTGTGAGCATCCGAAGAAAATCTCACACTGAGCAATTCTTAAATAGGATTCAGATCAATCACAGCGGCAAGTCCCATCCTGCAAAAGAGAAGTCCAATACTCGGGTAACTCGATGGGGTCCAGCGATAAATTAACAACTTCTGCCCTGCGCTTTATAGCTGCTGAGTGTCTGCTTTACAAAGCCAAATGTATTATTTATTGTCCGGCTGCTTATTTATTTAGCGATTCGGCTAATTCAATTACCAACACGGTGAACAGGCCTATAATTCTTAAATCAGTTTCACCTAATGAATAATTCTGTAGTAACTAAGGCTGTTTTCAATTCCACCGCTCTCCCACTGCCACCACAGGTCTCTTTTCAAGTCGTCTTTTTGAGTCCGAATTGCAATACATTTACATAATCACCTTTATTACCAATGTAAGTGCTCTGGCAGCATTTCAAGTTTAGCTAGATTATGAATTCATAGAAAGTGATGCAAGTTTCAACATGTTAATGAAACAATAAAGTGATAAAAATGGGGGTGGGGATGAAATAAAACATTATACCAAGATCTCACAAACATACACTTGTTATTACTGGCATAGGCTAGTAAAAGTTGTGTGTAAACGTCACTCCCCAGGCCTCAAGTGGGTTAAATTGGTGCCGTGACCCGGATGGGAGTGAGGTTCAGTTTAGGGGGGTGAGTGTAACAGACGTAGGTCAGTAAGAGCTGTGCATTACATGACTTTTTATGGTTGCACTACATGACTGATTTTGCAGACAACCTTATTTGTTGTTATTATAACAAGTAGTGAAACAGTTTACATGTTTTTCGAATCTATTTGAAATCTGAAGTTTAAAAGCATCCAAAACATTTATCTAGCAATGTGTAAATTTGTGCTTTCACCATTGAAAAGCTGTAAACCATTTCAAGTAGAGTTCAGGGAGTGTACTGAAGAAAGACTTTTTGAAGATCAGGTCCAAGTTGTTGATCTGATGCCATGTGTGCTGAGTACTGAACCGCTGTGCAGTTGTATATTTCATTTATTGTTAGTGCTAACCTATTATTATTTATGTCTGGCTGTGTAGGCTCAAAGAGTGGTCATGCAAACAGGACAGGTCATATGATTTTACTTACCGCAGCTCTTAACATCACATCCAAAGCGTTTCTGGCCAGAGACATGCCTCAGTTTACTGCAACGGGATGCTGTATTTCATAAGCATTGGGATGAAATTGAAGGAATGAAATGGGAAGTGGACTAGAAGGCAGTTTAATCTCCATCTGTCTTAAATTATATGAGCCATTTTCATAAATATAGTACACTTTAGTTCAATTCATCTTTATTCCTCAAGGTGGCAATGTCTGATATACAATTATGACAACGTTTCACTCATAATCACTGCAGGCAGAAAACAAAAGAATAGGACGTATCATCAGCCAACGTGACATCATGACTTTTGCGTAAACATACACGCCACTTTCAAGTCAAGTGGCGTGTTATCTATACGCATTTTGAGCTATCTGCGTGTATGCATGTATGTTCACGCCATTAATGTCCGAGTGATTCCGTGTGTACATACACGCTGTTAAATGTCCAAGCGAAGCGAAGCAAAATGTAGATCTACATCTGGGGAGTGATATTTTTTTTCCTAGGATGGTAGGGAAAGACCCCTAAATGCTATTAACCCCAGTGACGGGTAGGTTTAGGGACGGGGTTGAGGTAGGTCACATATTTGTATATAAAGTAATAACGTTAAGTCGACGGCGTTCATAAACACGCTGAAAAGCGATTATGCGTGTTGATAGCACGCCAAAAATGGAAATACGAATTGGCGTATCATACACACACAATTTCATGAGATCAGTCTGCATCAGCAAAACTTGCAAAGCGATTTACTCTAAAGCAAGTACTGAACGCAATCAAATATCAGTGTCACTGTCACTTGATGGTGGATCTGTTGAAGAAGGTGTCAGCGATCAAAATATTGATTTTGAAGATGCTGAAAACAATATTTTTGAGAATAGGGTTGAGATGGCGAATTTGAGCCAGATTTTGAATGTACTGAGGAAATGAGCTCAGATAGACATTGGACTGGGTCAAAGACCCGAAAATGTAACAATGCTAGTGTGAAACATTTATACATTTAAGGCTTAATAAATTTACTTATGTGTATTGGTGCATCCCATGTGTGTTTTGAATGACTTTGAAACGTCATTATTTTTTTTTTCTCATTTTATCTCAGTTGCTGCCTGAAATGGAGGCAGTCCTGAATGTTTAAAACATGAAGTGTATGTGTTTTCTCTCACAGTCAGTCTTCATCTATCCCAGCCTGCTTCATCATGTCCCTGATCTCCTCTGTGCCTGACTTCACTCTTTCTTTCCTTTCAAGCAGCATTTCCTTTTCCTGTTAGCCCCTGGTGAATGAGAGATGAGAGAGAAAGATGTCGAGATGGTGCCGATGTGGAGAGAAATGAAAAGTAATGTGAAAGCTGGGACGGGCAGGAAATGAATGAGCGGCAACAGGAAGTCATTGATGGGAGAGGAAAAAGGGGCATCAATAATAGTGGTAAACAGCAGAATGACAGAGTGAGAGAGAGTTAAAGATGAAAGACGGATGAATGGATGGTGAGAGAGGCATTGGAAAGATCAGAAGTGTTTGTCCTGCCAGCACGCAGCGCTAAGCAGATGAAGATAAATGAGTTGTGTGGATGGGATGCACGGTGAATGCTGGGCTGCAGTAGAGTCATTTCATTCTAATTACCGTTCTCTTACCGTTAGAGCCGCCGAGAATGCTCAGTCGTGCCATCATTCTCCATCCATATGGTCCTTCTCTACTGCAATGCCCTGTTAGCCACTCATGATCCCAGTGAGTCACATGAACACAGGAAATGAGATGATGGCCTGACCCTAGTCTTGCATTGCCTGATTTTTGGGTGTCGGCCTTCAAATGATGGAGAACCCCGTATTTAGAAAGAAAGAGACTGTATGACTGGCATGTAATGTGATCAACAAAAGATTGTGTTAAATGGAGAGTTAGTTAACATGTAGTTATACAGTAGCTAGTAGAATGTCTACAGTGTAACCATATAACATACTATAATTATAATAAAACTTATTGTTCAGGGAGGTGGGGACTGGCAAATGAACAACATGAGTTAATAGGGTTGGGTATCGGTTGGGTTTTATCCGATACCAGTACCGTTTATTTTTTAAACGGTTCCGGTGCCTAAACGGTTCTTGAAACGGTACTTAAGAAAACGAAACCGCACACACTTTGTCAAAAAAAAATAATAAATAACACCCCTTTATTTACAGGGCCAAACTGGACACAATATTAACTTATAAATACAAGTAACATATGGTAATAATAAATAAACCAATATAAAATAAAAGTTCATATTTGCATAGTATCAAATAAAACAATATTAGATCAAACAATGTAATTATACTGGAGATTAATAGAGATTACTACCAGGGTAATATAATATCGACATGGCTATTTTTTATCTGCTTTAACTAGTCATGTAAGTTATCTTGTCATTAACTAGTTAAGCTCTTAGCCAGTTTGATATTTCATTCCCACTGCGTCTTATTCGCAGCTTTGAGTAAACATATGAAAGAGAACGTCTCTGTGTAACCCATGTTCTCTGAATAGGGAACGACACGCTGCCAAATATCTCGCGCTGCCGACAAGCTTCCTTTTTCGACAGAGAACTGAACTCTGAGGAGCAGATGATGCGCACGCTAATATAATATGACGACGTGAGCATCAACGCAGCGCGAATGGTGATTCTATATCCATAGACAATCGTTATTCATTCTGACGCGTAATTTTACACGTGAAATGCAGCCAGACATTTCACGTGTACATTTCACGTGTGTTTAAACTCCTCGCTATCCAGCAGACGTTCCGGGAGTCTCCCGCATATTGATAACGGCTCCCGGATGATCGCAAATTAGTTCAAATCTCCCGGAATCTAGAGCGAGCGAGCAAGACAGATCAGACAGTGCTTCAATAAACCGTATAGTGCGCGCACGTCGAAGAGGGAGACAGCGAGAGACTGCGTGTGTGCACCTCATGCCATAGACTCAGGAATCGAAATCAGGCACCGAAGTTTTCATTCTTATTCAGTCTGGCTACTACCGTTTACGTCAGAACCGGTTCCCTATTGGAACCGAGTTTCGGTACCCAACCCCATGAGTTAATGACGAAATAAACAGAAACAACAGAACGAAAGTAAAGCGGCAGCCCCACAAGGACAACAGCCTTCGAACAAATACAAAAAACAACATTAACCTCCCAGGCCTTGTCCTTTCTCGTCCACTGTCCACTGTCGTCATTCCTCCTTTTATCCTTCCGGAGATCCTCCGTGGGACTCGAGACCCGTTTTTTAACTCAGGTGTCACTTATTAAAAGTCAATAAGCAAGCAGGGCGGGGTCGAGACTGCGGGAAAAGAGCAAGGCCGGTGGTGAGATTGCTAATGAGACTCGCACTACACTGGTCTCAAGTCTCACAACAGGAGATCTGGAAGTGAAAAGGAGGAGTAATGACAGAGCAAGATGAGAGTGGTTTTATTAGGTTTACTTGTTTCATTGTTTGTTTATTTTGACATTAAAGTTACATTGAACGTTCCCACCTCGTCCTTTCCTGATTCTTTAACATTATTACATTGGTACCTAAAACCCAGGAGGAAGGAGGGATGTGCTGTCATAGAGCCCTCGCCACTGTGGGGAAGTCGAGGTGCCATCAAGTTGGATTAAGCAGAATCTGTCGCCAAGGACACTTGAGGCGGTGGAGTTAGAGGGCTTGTCGATAGGACGGATATACTCGCCTACGTCCACCAAAGCATGGAGGGGCAGCTGCATTTCGCCATTTGAAGATGTCCAGGCCTGTATCCAGCTGTCAGCATGTGGAAGAGCAGGTGCTTGCAATCAGGGGACGGGGGGAGAGTAAGGCCGTCCACTTGGGGCATCCAGTGCCAACGCCAAGAAGTTCTCCCTCTTGGTTGAGAACCGAGCAGCAGTATGTTTTGGGAACCGAACCAAGATTATTATTTTTTCTCCTCTCACTTATCCTTCCATCTCCTTTTCTTTCACCTCGTCTGTCCTTGCCCCCAGGAGGGAGGGGGGCAGTCATAGAGGCCGCAACTCCTGGGGTAAGGAGATACAAGGTATGCAGTCTCAAGTAGAGCGCAGTCCTGAGGATACGTCCCCGTTTACGAGGGAGGATGGGTCTATATTGCGAGCAGGGCGGGAGAGCCGTGGGAACGGTGCGAGGTTGGTGGCATGATTGCTAATCAACGGTTCCCGCCTTCTTCTTCCCTGAACCTTTACCGTTGTTACAATTATATCTATAACGATGTGCATAAGAAAAAATCAAAATTAAACAATCCATCTGTATGGACTACTGAAATGATTTTCCTTGACTGACGTCACACTCTTAATTTTAACCCCTCCAACTTTCCAATCAATTCCCAATGGATAGAATCCAGTCCCTCCCTACAGTTTATGTCAGATTACGGAAGCAAGTTTCTCGACTTGAACTTTTGAGATGGTGACCATAATCCATCACCCACACGGACCAATTATCCAATCCAACATCACAATATCTAATCTTCTTTGTTAGGACGTGGAGCCGTCGTTCTGCTCTATTTGTCGAGTGTTTGCAGCAATCCAATGACGTTACGGAATCACTACAGGTGATGAAAGACTCAAAGAAACGTGTTCCTTTTCTACAAGGGCATTATTGATTGAGGTTGAAGCAGAAAGACAGTAAGTAATTAAATGGAACAATTGCAGGGTGTAAAATTAGCCTTCATGTCGTTAGAGCTGGATGAGAAGAGGGGAGGGAGGAAAGAGGCCTGTCTACGGTGACTGATGACTGAGGAGCAATTAAAAGGCGAGAGGGAGCTGGGTGGAGACGTGCTGCCTGAGAGGGATATAGATTTATCTGAGATAATGAACTTCTCACCCTCCATTGATCAGTGGGGACGAGCTGAAGGTTCTGCTCAAGACTCTGAGAATTAGACATTGCGGTGTGTGAACAACAATATCTTCCAGATGGCCCTTTTGTTTGTATTGATGACCATGGCCAGAGAGAAAAGTCACCACGGCTTTCCCTTGTGAAGTGTGCTTGATTGTGTTGAATGCTCACTTAGTGTACTTAAAATCTTAAAAGTATATATATACAATTTTTTAAAGGTGCTTGCAGATAAGTGGAGAGAATCCCTCTGAATGACCTTTCTAGTACTTGTGATCTAATGGATCCATTGGTAGCGAACACTGTTAAACAAAGCTGACAGTGATAGACGTCAATTGAAAGATGGACTTTAACACAACACACAGCATTCTGTGGATTTTTCCATAGCAGTTATATCTGTTTTTAAATCATAACATGTGGTTTCATGCATGTTGAACAAAGCCCTGGGGCCTCATGTATAGAGTTGAGTAGATTTCATCCTAGAATTTTTCTACAATACCACATGCAATTCAGAACCAATGCAAAGTTCAATACATTTCCAATAGTGTCATTTTCACTACATTTTACATGAGATATTGTGTTTAATAGCATTTTGTGTGTGTGTGTGTGTGTGTGTGTGTCCACTCCCCACAAATCCTGATGTACTTGTTACATCATAAAAAAGTCTAATATTAGTCTCTTGGTTTATCTGCCAGTCTGCCGGATCCAGGCTGTATCCAGATCTGATGAAGCACCTGTGTCTAGACACGATCACAATGCAGTTCTGAAGTGTCAACCAGTCCATTCCCTGTTTACTGAAGTCATGCTGCCGGATCCCGGCCATATCCAGATCAGATGGTGGACCTGCACCTGGACCCATCCATGACGCATCCCTGAAAAGCCAGCCTCATCAGCCCTCTGAAGGCCTCATCGACACGACAGCCTCAACAAACTTGTCTCCATACCAACGTGATGACTCCGACTTCCAACCAGATGGAACTGGATTAATATTCGGAATGTTCTGATCCAATCTGACTTCTGACTTGTAATGCTGCCTGGATCATAATAATACACTGTTCGCTCGTTGGCCAGAGTAGACCTAGCCACTGGCTGCTCTGTGAAGCTGCTTTGATGCAATCTGTATTATAAAAAATCACTATATAAATAAAGGTGGCTTGACTTGTGTGTGTGTGTGTGTGTATACTGAGATTGAAATGGCATCTCAAGCATTTTTAGAATAAAGAGTGGCAAATTGATAGTTGTATGTCTATAAAGGGTGGATATGGATATATTGCCACCTGCTGGTGTGGCATGCTATTGACAGTGCTTGATAGCTTGTTTTTGCGTTGTCATATGGACGGGATTTTTTTGTTTAAACGCAGGAGGAAAAACTCTGGTTATAAAAATACCCGTGTCCGTGTGGACAAGGCCTTAATTAATGAGACAACAGGTGAATGGGCAGCCCGTTCTCAACTGACAACTTTTGACCATACGTCAACATCCGACGTTTTAGGGTACCCTTTAACGTCAGTTAGATGAAGTTATCCAACCCTAACCCAGACCTAAACCTACCCGCGTTATCTAACAGATGCTAGGTAAAGCGTCTGCTGGATGATGCCCTAGGATCGTCATCTAACTGATGTTAAAGGGTACCCTAAAATGTTGGATGTTGACGTCCTGGGATGAGAATGTGTTGGAATGGGATTGCTAATCAGACACACTGGGAAACTGGGCTATAGGGAAACAGGGAGAAACACAATGAAACACAGGAACAGAACATACATGTTACAATAATAGTCTTAAGGCCCGTACACACCGGGACGAATATCAGCGCGCGTTATTCGTCAGCGTTTTTCAACGCGTTTTTTGTGTTCACACCCAAGCGTTTTTCGCTGACGATGAGCTGAGTGAACATGCAAATTCATTCCCTGACATTAGATGGCGCTTAATGTAAAACAGAAATAATAATAGAATACTATACTAGGGTGATCATATTCATGTCTCAATGTAATGTTTTATTATGACAGATAGAAAAAAACGAATGAAATAATGATAGAAATAATGTCTTCTGTATTAGAAAAATAAATATATAAATAATAAATAACTAAAAGAAAAGCCTCCAAATGTAACAAAAAAATAGCTCTCACAAACTTACAAAAACGAACTAACAAAATCTATTTATACCTTTAGTTTTCATCCTCTTTATCTTGTTTTTCTTCCTCGTCCACCTTTTTTGCCCATCTATATTTTGCTGTAGAACTGATCTTTCCCAGCAGTTTTTTTTAAACCAGGACATTTTCATCACTTAAAAACAGTCAGGACAGGACGTGGAAACAGGACATGTGTAACGCAAAGTGGAGATGTTGCCCAGAGATAAAAACATACCAGCTGTCGGATGAACAGATGCACGAGAGACGAGAGTTGTCATATTTCCCCACGTTTAATAAAACCACTCAAACGTTACACTCGTCCTCCTCATACACGGGGATCGAGCGAGAAAAAAAAAACACAAACAAACATCTGGTCACAATAGAAAAATAAAATAAAAGAAAGAATACAAAGAGTCGGCAGAGGTTATCTATCTCCTCTCCTCAACTTGTCAAAAATCTAACTGACACACGCACATATGCGCAGTTCTCATCTCAACTCATATTTCTATAAAGCACAAAGTGACCGTTTTACACATGTCCCGGGAAAACAGGACTGTTGGTCACCCTATACTATACTATTATTACAGAAATACTAATATATATATTATCATACAGCTCTTTATACTCCGAGACCAGCAGCGCAACATTCATCTTGCCCATAGGTATCTTATCTCTTCTTCGCCATATGTGTGCTCGGCCAGACCGTTTTGTATTCGCGCGCCCCCAAGTTGTGTTTTACTGTAACTTCAGAAGTACCAGACACGTGAGAAAACCTGCCAATCTCGTTGGTCGGATAGGTTTTGACGCGGCGCGTCAAACCAAAAAAACGAACCCAAAGCGTTTTTTAAAAAAATTACGCTTTTACGCGTGGCGTTTTTCCTGATGGAATCCAGAGCAAAAAACACAAATATAAACAAGCTTGATTGATTCAACAATGGAACTCTCTATCATAGCAATGAGATCATACAAACGTCTGTCTGCGTCCCACACAGTTCAAGTGCAATACATTTCATATGGAAATTGCAGGCGTTTTAATGCAGGAAAATAATGCCAAAGTCATGTTGCTTTGATTCCAAGACTGAATTTAGTAGCAACGGTACTCTCAGAAAACACTATAAAACTTGCACTTTCTTGTTAAACTTCATAACTGGGATCAGTTGGCTAAAAATGGACGGCTGAATGGATGAATCATAAGAGTTTTCCACAGACGTACCAACAAACTTCATTCAGAGAGATGAACAAGAATTATGTTAACGATGGAAACTATTGAAAACTAAATAAGCGAGTTAAATAGAGCTGATACACTTGCTTGCTACCAAAGCAATTTACCCCACACACCATGCATCATTCATGAATACAATGTCAGTTCAGTATGACAGTAGATCTGTACAGCATCATAATGATGCGATATGTCCATCATTTTTACTTACATTCACACATACACTAGTTAACCTCACCACCTCTATCTGCCATATACAGATCCTAAAATAAATCTCAGGTGCCCAGAGCTCTGAGAGTTATGAATATTGCAGGTTCCACAACATTAATTATTAATGGGAACAAGTATGAAGCCTTGGAAAATGTTGAACAAACAAAACAAGCCTCAGAGTTTGGGTGAGATAGAAAGGAGGAAAGAATTAGCCCTGACAAGTTGTGTGAATTTAAATGTGTTCGCATTATCCACAGTTAGCAAAAACTAAGATACTGGACATGTTCCTTTGCATCTAGTTTGTGGATCCTCAACCTAATTTACAGGTACAGTTAATCTACCCTTTTGAAATATTAGCTAGCTACACAAGGAGCTATGACAAATGCTAACTACACTGAAGGTATGAAAGAGGTAGTATTTCAAATTTTCACTTGACAAAACAATAAAATCGCACACACTAGACCATTTTCCATTTTTTTTCACCAAGTTGGTAGAGGCTAATTACATTAACTCTTCGATCATGTTCGATGTTTTTGCACTTTGCAGTGCGATACTGAAAACGTTGAAAGAGTTTCTCCAAGGGGAAACGCATCAACTTGCATAGTCCAGAGGACCCTGAACAACATCCCTAAGCTTGCTACTGCACACGTCCCGAACGACAGCTCAGAGAGCCTTATGAAGGGACCTACTCACCGCACGCGTCGGGAAACAAACCTCAGCAGCACCGCGCAGCATCCGTAACAAAGATGGAGCCATAACCAAAGAGGTGGAAGAAGTGGCGCTCAAACAGGGACTTGAACTAAACATGAACACTTGAAAATTGGTATGTGAACTTTTGAAAATGTGTGGATTGTGAGCATATGAACCCCTGAATTTTTGAATAATCTTTGTCAATTGGTGTTGTTTGCTTTTGAATATATATTTGGTGGGTTTTTCCTTTTTTGATGGTGTTTGAGGGAAAATGTTCAAAAATTGACTATTCAGAAAAAAAGCCCTAAACCTTTGTTGCCTACATACAATTTCTTGATTTTCATTTATTTATTTTTCAACATTTACAAAACACCAAAACATTACCAGACATGGCCACTACCCCTCCCTCACACTCCACTTATGTGGACATTGATGAACCGGATGCACCACCCAACATTTCCACTCCATACAGCTTCCCCTATCCAGGAACTCAGGTGCGGATGCTTTCCCCTGCTCTAGGAGGCAGTATACCAGAAACTGCAGGGAAACTCCAACCAATTACCACCACCCGTCCAAATGAAATGCTGGGAGTTGATATTATGGGCCCACTACCCCGGAGTACACAGCAAAATGAGAACTTGCTGGTTTTCGTTGACTATTACACCCGTTGGGTTAAGTTTTTCCCCATGCGTCACGCCACGGTGCAGAGTGTTGCAACAATTCTAAGAAAAGAAATCTTAACCCGGTGGGGAGTTCCAGACTTCATTCTTTCTGATAGGGGCAGCCAATTGATCTCATCTGTGTTTAAAGACGTATGTGATCAATGGAGTGTTACCCACTAGTTAACCACTGCATATCATCCTCAGACTAACATGACTGAGCGTGTGAACAGAACTCTTAAAAACATGATTGCGGCATATGTGGATGACAACCACACAAAATGGGATCAGTTCCTATCAGAGTTGCGATTTGCCGTGAATTCTGCCGTCCAGGAGACCATTGGAGTAACCCCTGCAGGATTGCAGCTTGGAAGGAAACTCCACGGGCCAATGGATAAAATACTTCACAGTCCAAATCTTACTCCTGACGCTTCCTCTTATGATGTGGTTTGTCACATACAACAACTACAATCTCGAGCTAGAGAGAGCAGCAGAAAAGCCAAACATCGACAACTCCGAAACTATAACAAAAAAAAGACAAGACATCACTTTCAAAAACAGAGACAGGGTATGGCTTCGAAACTTTCCTCAGTCCAGTGTACAACGTAAGTTTAGTGCAAAATTGGCACCTAAATGGAAAGGGCCTTACCGGATTCTGAAACAACTGGGACCTTTGAATTATCGCATAGCGTTGGAAGATTCTGGAGAAGATGTGTGCACTGCACATGTGCGCAAGCTTAAAATGTGTTTTCCAACAGCTGAGGAGTTGGACGACCAGGCAAAGAGGAAACTTCAAGACCTCTGCGCTACCACGCAGGCGTTCCGAGTTCAATTCTCAGCAAAACATTTTTTTTTTTTAAATTGTTAACTTTGGTTCGATTGAACAAGACAAAAATACGAAATCTGATGACACGATCTTTGGTGTGGAGAGTTATGGTGCGTTCTATTATTCATCCGTCTCCGAGATCCGAATCGGACGACAGACTTTGCTTAGCAACACGCCCCCTTTCCTCAGATTTCTCTTCTCGGACGTCGGACGACCGTGAGGACACCAAGCAAGAATTCAATTTCGGAATTCAAGATGGCTGCGCCCTGTGACTTGTAAGAATGAACTGTTTTCTTTGTTTTTGAACCGCTTTGGTATTTTAAATGACGATTATAATCACTCGTATTACTGCGTCCCCTGTAGGTACGGGAGTCGGTTGTTGTGAGTGCAATTACTAGCGTTTCTAACAGAAGATTAACATGAAAAACATTAAATAAAGTGAACATTTTCAAGTTCAAATGGCTGCGTTTTGATAAGGTGTAGTCATAATATATATATATATATATATATATATATATATTTTTTAATGTAAGTGCCTGGTACTCGGCCAGTGCTACCATTATAACAGCTTTCCGGGTGGCGTCCATTTTTTTTTCTCCGACTCGGACATGCAAAACATAATAGAATGCTTGAAGTGTGGAGTGACATCAAATCCGATGTTCGAGTTGGTTCGTTGGCTATAATAGAACGCACCATAAAGTGGGTGGATTTTAGCAAGTATCACATGACCAACCCAGGTTCGGACTTGTCTTTTTCCAAACTCATTCCTTTCCCTTTTCTCATTGCATATCACCTCGGAGAGCTTTTATTTTAAATAAAAGATAAGAACATTTTTAAAGCTGCAGTCTCTAGTTTTTCCTCTTTGTAGACATCTATGTTCGAAATCTGCAATTGCAGTTATTCACGGAATTATCAACTTTACATGGGTTGTGCCTCGGCACGGCACAGCGCGAAAGAATTCAATGTTTTGAGGAGAATGTGAGCCTGTCAGTAACAGCGCCGGTGTGGATACTGTTATTAGGAATCACAGAGGTCAGCAAACCAGAACACTCTGTAGAGTTTTTGATTGTCTAGTATTGTGCGTGACTAAAAGAAGTGCAGGCTTATGGTATTTCAATAACAACGACTTTCAAAGTAATCTGTTTCGAAGTTTTGAATTCGAATCGAAGATGTTAGAAGAGCATGAATAGACATACATAAATCTAGGTATCAAAGTTTTTCGGCAGGTGGACCTGGGGAGGTGGAGGGGTCTCTGATTTATACACTATTTTTACTCTATTCGTAAATATAAAATATGGATAGAAACTTGGTAGATAGAAAAGTGGCATTTATGAATGATTCAGTTATTTGCATCAGATGGGAGCCATATCAGAATGTTACCTCTCTCTCTCACAATCACTTTTACACTCTCGTTAAAGGCTGTCCTCGTCTCAGGGGAAGTGACTCTTGTTTTATACTGTCACAGACGTGCAGCGCTGAGCAGGCAGAGGAAGAAGCATGGCCCATTATAGCAGTCAGAACACATGGAGAGCACAGCATCAGTGCAGTCGATGACTACTGAGCTGAAGGAGCCCAAGGTACGGGGAGCTGCTTTGCTATTGTCATTGTCATATTTCAGGAGGAACTACGTACACAGCGACAAGACTTTTGTGGGGTTTTTTATGTCCAGTAAAGTACTGTTCTCTATCTGTACTGAATGAGAACACACACCGATAAACCAGGGTTGGCTCAGTTCAGAACTGACGAAGTGAGAAATGAGTCCTTTGAAACTAGCCAAAAAACTTGTTTGTTTTTTTTTCTGCAGTTTGTTGGTATTAACGTTTTAGGCAGACTTTGGCAGTCTTCTGAAAGATTCCCTCTGCCCATGTGTAAGTGTAGTAGAGCGCAGGCAGCGTAACAGGTGTCTTTACTATGATTTTCATTCTGAATAATTAATCGGGTGCTTTCACCTAAAAACGAGCCCCCATCTCGTTAATAATTGAGAAGGTTTTTCTGCGTGGCGAGGGGGGCTTAATTATTTAAGAGCAATATAAGCTTGCCAAGAGGTTAATAGGACCTTTGCTGGCATCGAACCGCAGGCTACATGTGGAGAGGCTTGGCTGGATTGATGACGGGATTTTGGCACGGCAGTGTGAGAAGGAGGGGACTCGAGGCAAGAGGGCGGAAAGCCCGGGCACCTGGGGGCCATTTGAGAGAGTAGCAAGTAGAGCAGCCCAGCGGAGGGAAAGGAGTCCAGTGTCTTTTCTTGGAGGAACTGACATTTTAAGAATGAATTGTTTAATTGAACATGCTGTTTCTGTCATTTAAGCACTCTTTACTGCACTAAAATAATGATCAGTTAACAACGTGAACACATCCCAAAAGTTATGTTCAACACTATTTGCAATAGACCTTTCTCACAACTTCCGTATTTGTGACCGGAAATACGCAATTGTCGTGGTAATCTTCTTCCGCTCCATTCATAACAGATAGCGCCGAAGGCAACTAGTGAGAGTTGTTGCGTACCGATCTTTTTGGTTATTCCCAAAAGCAGCCATACATGTCGTTTTCATTCCTTCCCTCGTCAGTTCCCTGTCGATGAAGTTCGAAGGAACTGGATTCAGGCAATCTGGCGGGATGTTATTGATCCTGTGATCTTCTGTACTTCTCATGTCACCATTCACTAACAAGCCGTCATTGTTTGTTTATTTTTTATGTTTTGTGTATTTTTGAAGTAACGTTAGTTCATGTTCAACTTTATTAAGATATTTGTATCCAGCGGAATAAGCACATAAAAATAGACACCACAATATAAAACAAGATAAATAAGAACACACAACAGTGGGCTACATATAAATTTAAAATATTAATATATACCATTCTGAGTATTTAACAATCTGAGTGTACAAGGGATAAATTAATATTTGTATAATTTTTCTTCATCTTTGATCGTTCTATAGCAACAGCAGTGCAAAAAATTCAGGATAACTGTTGAATAAAACTGACAGACTTCTTTCTGGTATTCACATCAAAATGCAGTTTATTGTAAATAATACTCCCTAAATATGAATAACTTTCCACACACTCCACCTTCTTACCTTTAATGAACGTATATTGGGAAGAATGAGCTTCAGTTCTGAAATCAATAGTCATATCTTTGGTCTAAGATACATCAGCTGCAGACAAGCATCACCACAGCATTTTACAAAGTCATCAACAACTGGACCATGACAAGTTTACATTTTTTCGAAGTTTTGAAGACTCTCTGATCAATTTTCTCCTCCCAGAGTAGGTTTTTCTAATGTGTCGACAGTTGACGGGAACTCCGTTTCCACAACGATTACGTATTTCCGGTTTTTGTGAAAAAGGTCTATTGCACAATGAGGTTTATTCTCATGTTACGCAGCACAATTGAGCTTCTCAAGAACCAATGAGGTCCATTCTCGTGTTACGCAGCACGTTTGAGCTTCTCAAGAACCAATGAGGTTCATTCTTGTGTTACGCAGCACGTTTGAGCTTCAGCAAGAACCAATGAGATTTGTTTTCATGCTTTAATATACGTTTGAGCTTCTCTGTATGTTCACTGATCAAAGTTTGTATGTGAATAAAAGCCTATAAAAAAGTGATCGTGTCTCTTCAAAAATGTCTATTAAACTGCTCAATGAACTTTTTGAAGCGTCAAAGTGTCAGTGTCAATGGAGGTGCCTATTTTAAAAAATCTTAATTTGTGTTTCGAAGATAAACGAAAGTCTTTTGGGTTTGCAATGGATCGGCATCAGGGTTAGTAAATGAAAGAATACCATCTGTGGGTGAACTATCCCTTTAAATGCCTAAATGAGCTTGACTCCACAACACATCTTTTTATGCCATTATTACACTATTTTCCATCATTTTATGAATTACTGCTAATGCTCTTTTTAATAAAACGTTGTTTACTGTCCTCTTTCCTGCAGAAGGTAATAACATAATAACATTAATTGGAGGTAGAGACCACTTTTGTGAACAAATCTAATTTGCATAG